>NW_023995131.1:62500-151004 GCF_015586225.1 Lucilia sericata | reverse complement strand
CAAGTTAAAATGATTATAATAATTTAGGCTTTCAAAATGATTTATTAACTAATGCCTTAAGAAATTTGAAGCAGAATCAATAGTAATAGTGTAATTTTGTGGATTGGCTAACTTTTGTAATATGTAAGTTTGGAGATGTTCGTATGCAAATATCGTCACCTTAATATAAGTATGTAATATCTAACATTTACATTTTACTCGTAAAGTGAAAGAATCCTTATTAAAAGTGGATGGATAAAATGAAAGAAGCACAGATTAAAATATTTATTAAAATTTGGAAATAATGTTTTCTACTGAATTATATACATATGTACATATACAGTGTCTCTCATAAGTATTCGAATTTAATGTATTATGAAAACAGACATTTTTTTATAATAGATTTTGTGGGAAAAATAATAAAATAAATTTATTATGTTGTCCAGACAGTTCTTAAATTTTATATCACATTTTAAAAATTAAAAAAAAAAAAAATAATTTACTTAAACTAATTTAACTTTTTTAAAAAAGTATAAAAAATAGCTTCACAAAAGTATTCGAATTTTTTGTATAAATCATATTTAGATTAGCATTATGAAGTAAAAATAAATAATTAAAATGAAATTAATGTTTTGTATAGTAGCCTTTGTTTTTAAAAACAACATCCAAGCGTCGTGGGACCGTTTCTACCAATTTATGGAATAGTTCTGGCGTTATTATGTCCCATTCTTCATGCAAAGCAACCGTATGGTGGTTTGGAGGAGAATGAGTGATTTAAAAGTTGTTCTTGTAAATATAACCACAAATTTTCAATGGAGTTTAAGTCCAGACATTAACTCCATTGAAAATTAGCATGCAAATTCTGCTCTAAAATTGACAAGTGGACCTTGTAGTCTATAATTACAATAATAAATTTAAGCAGTCCAACACCGTGGACAGACACAGAACCCCAAAATATGGCTGAGCAACTTGGGTCCTTTACAGTTGGTTTTAAATTAGATAATTCCAAGGCATCTCCAAGCTTTCGCCATATCATTTGACGCCCATCTGAGCCAAAAATATTATATTTGTTCTAATCGTCGAAGATAACCTTCTTCCAGAATCCAATATTCTTACTTATGGGTCTATTTTCGGAGTCAAGACACTTAACATCGATTAACTTCGATATGAGCGGTTTCCACCTTGGTACTTGACCATGCAAATTATTGCTCCGTAGTATTTTGCGCACAATTTCGACACTAATTTTTATTCACAGGACTGTCCTGAGTTCGTTGTTAATTTTTGGAGCTGATAGATGATGGTTCCTACGGTATTTCCTCAGTATTTCTCTGTCGTCCTGTATTGACAGCAGTTTTGGACGACTTGATAATGGTAAATACTCGATGGAATTCTTTGTTCCATGCGTGTAATGACAAAATATATTGTCGATGGGAATAGATCAACATTTCCTATATGTATTTAATTGATCGGCCTTGATTCTACAGATATAAATTAATTTTTAATTTGTATTGATCAACTCTTTTTCTTTGAACTTTTTAAAACGCTTACACAGGAAGGATTTACAACATAATTATGCAAATTTCCAAAAAATATAATGTTAATATTCCATATAACCACTACCTGAATAATGGGTTAATTAATGGGCAATATAACACGTGTTCAGGGATTCTAAAAAAGTTCTTAGAAAAAATTCGAATATTTTTGCGCAGTACCTGAAATTACCCTTTTTGGGTTTTTTCCATTTTCTTGGAAACCATTAATGAGTTTTTATTACTTTTTTCCTGTATTTTAAATAATATTATTATTTTAAAGTAGCATTATAAATAACACAGTAATTCATAAAAATAATAAATTCGAATATTTATGTGAGACACTGTACATATATACAGTGTCTCACATAAATATTCGAATTTATTATTTTTTATGAATTACTGTGTTATTTTATGATGCTACTTTAAAAATAATAAAATTTGTTAATGAAATTTTATTAATTTTTATTATTTTTACGAAATACAAGAAAAAAGTAATAAAAACTCATTACTGGTTTCCAAAAAATGGAAAAAACCCAAAAAGGGTCATTTCAGGTACTGCGCAAAAATATTCGAATTTTTTTCTAAGAACTCTTTTAGAATACTTGAACACGTGTTATATTGCCCATTAATTAACCCATTATTCAGGTAGTGGTTATATGGAATATTTAACATTATATTTTTTGGAAATTTGCATAATTATGTTGTAAATCCTTCCTGTGTAAGCTCTTAAAATGTTCAAAGAAAAAGAGTTGATCAATTCAAATTAAAAAAATAATTTATATATGTATAGTCAAGGCCGATCAATTAAATACATATAGGAAATGTTTGATAGATTCCCATCGACAATATATTTTGTCATTCCACGCATGGAAAAAAGAATTCCATCAAGTATTTACCATTATCAAGTCGTCCAAAACTGCTGTCAATATAGGACGACATAGAGATACTGAGGAAATACCGAAGGAACCTTCATCTATCAGCTCCAAAAATTAACAACGAACTCAGGACAGTCCTGTGAATAAAAATTAGTGTCGAAATTGCGCGCAAAGTACTAGGGAGCAATAATATGCATGGTCATGTACCAAGGTGGAAACCGCTCATATCGAAGTTAATCGATGTTAAGTGTCTTGACTTGAAATAGACCCATAAGTAAGAATATTGGATTCTGGAAGGAGGTTATCATCGACGATGAGAACAAATATAATATTTTTGGCTCAGATGGTCGTCAAATGATATGGCGAAAGCTTGGAGATGCCTTGGAATAATCTAACTTAAAACCAACTGTAAAGGACCCAAGTTGCTCTGTCATATTTTGGGGTTCTGTGTCCGTCCAAGGTGTTGGACTGCTAACATTTATTATAGTAACCATAGACTAGAAGGTCCACTTGTTAATTTTAGACCAGAATTTGCATGCTAGTACCACCAAAATGGAGCTTTAACCCATTTTGGTGGTACTAGCCTGCAAATTCTGGTCTAAAATTGACAAGTGGACCTTCTAGTCTATGGTTACTATAATAAATGTTAGCAGTCCAACACCTTTTCAATGGAGTTAATGTCTGGACTTAAACTCCATTGAAAATTTGTATATATTTGCAAGAACAACTTTATAATCACTCATTATCCTCCAAACCACCATACGGTTGCTTTGCTTGAAGAATGGTACATAATAACGCCAGAACTATTCCATAAATTGGTAGAAACGGTCCCACGTCGCTTGGAAGTTGTTTTTAAAAACAACGGCTACTATACGATATATTAATTTCATTTTAATCATTTATGTTTGCTTCATAATGCTAATCTAAATATGATGTATACAAAAAATTCGAATACTTTTGTGAAACTATTTTTTGCACTTTTTGCTAAATTAGTTTAAGTAAATTATTTTTTTAACATTTTTTAAAATGTGATATATATACAGTGGACGTCCACTAGTACGAATTATATAGTTTCAGGCCCTTTCGTAATACCGAAAAATTCGTATTATTGAACAACACATTTTGTATGGTTAAATTCAAATAATACACATAAAATAGTGGATTTTATTTATTTTTGTTTTATTTTTCATGAAAAATTACATAACGGAACAAAATATAATAAATGTGTATTATTTTAAATAAATTTCTTGTACATAAACAGGCATAAAAGGGACATATTTACGTATATGAATTGTTGAAATGAGATATACATATGTAGAAGGTTTTAAATTTTAATGTTTTTAAAAAGATGTGTGCCAAAGACAATTTGCAATTTACATATGTGTTCTAAAATGTATTAAAATGTTCAGATTACATAAAACTTTTATTAGAAACTTGAATGGAATATACCACAATTCTCTAATTTATAATTTTCTCTTAAAAATTAAAATAGTTATCCTTAAACCCATTGTTTGGAATGTGGAGTCACACTACTTTCAAAATTAACAGTTCATACATACATAGGTATATAAATATCATTTTACTTATTAAAAAATCCATCATTTAACATCGATGTTTATTACATTGTAAAATGATTCTTACGGCTTTTTCAATAACAGTGCTTTTGAGGCTTCAATATTGTTCTCATCAGAGTTATTGTCGGGAACTAACAAAATACTTTCCTCATTGGCGTTATCATCCAATTTAATTTCTTCTCTTGGGTCATCAAAATTCCAATAAAATAAATTAATAACACTAAATAATTGTTGATTTGTAAATATACATGCAGTAAATTGTGTGTATAGGATTTTTAAAAATACAAAACACTATATATATATATATATATATATATATATATATAGTGGATATATATATATATATATATATATAGTGGACGTCCAATAGTACGTATACTCTTTATTACGAATATCCAATAATACGAATGGCAAAATTGTTGCATTGTCTACTCTATAGTACGAATAAAGTCACAATTTTTCTGTTCGATAGTACGAATAACGCATTTTTTATGGGAATTTTGGTTTTATTTACGTATGAATGAAGTTTTTATTATGTTTTTATCTTATTATTTTGGTATCATTCACCTTAAGCTCAGTAATTTTGAAGTTTTTTTTGTATTTATTACAAGTGTTTTGTATTTTTAAAAATCCTATACACACAATTTACTGCATGTATATTTACAAATCAACAATTATTTAGTGTTATTAATTTATTTTATTGGAATTTTGATGACCCAAGAGAAGAAATTAAATTGGATGATAACGCCAATGAGGAAAGTATTTTGTTAGTTCCCGACAATAACTCTGATGAGAACAATATTGAAGCCTCAAAAGCGCTGTTATTGAAAAAGCCGTAAGAATCATTTTACAATGTAATAAACATCGATGTTAAATGATGGATTTTTTAATAAGTAAAATGATATTTATATACCTATGTATGTATGAACTGTTAATTTTGAAAGTAGTGTGACTCCACATTCCAAACAATGGGTTTAAGGATAACTATTTTAATTTTTAAGAGAAAATTATAAATTAGAGAATTGTGGTATATTCCATTCAAGTTTCTAATAAAAGTTTTATGTAATCTGAACATTTTAATACATTTTAGAACACATATGTAAATTGCAAATTGTCTTTGGCACACATCTTTTTAAAAACATTAAAATTTAAAACCTTCTACATATGTATATCTCATTTCAACAATTCATATACGTAAATATGTCCCTTTTATGCCTGTTTATGTACAAGAAATTTATTTAAAATAATACACATTTATTATATTTTGTTCCGTTATGTAATTTTTCATGAAAAATAAAACAAAAATAAATAAAATCCACTATTTTATGTGTATTATTTGAATTTAACCATACAAAATGTGTTGTTCAATAATACGAATTTTTCGGTATTACGAAAGGGCCTGAAACTATATAATTCGTACTAGTGGACGTCCACTGTATATATATCACATTTTAAAAAATGTTAAAAAAATAATTTACTTAAACTAATTTAGCAAAAAGTGCAAAAAATAGTTTCACAAAAGTATTCGAATTTTTTGTATACATCATATTTATATTAGCATTATGAAGCAAACATAAATGATTAAAATGAAATTAATATATCGTATAGTAGCCGTTGTTTTTAAAAACAACTTCCAAGCGACGTGGGACCGTTTCTACCAATTTATGGAATAGTTCTGGCGTTATTATGTCCCATTCTTCATGCAAAGCAACCGTATGGTGGTTTTGGAGGATAATGAGTGATTATAAAGTTGTTCTTGCAAATATATACAAATTTTCAATGGAGTTTAAGTCCAGACATTAACTCCATTGAAAATTTGATGAAAGAAGATACTTAGTGTTGTAAATGATCAACATTTTCACGTACCAGGTCGTGTATTTTAGAACGTTTTTCTGTTGAAAAATAAATTGAATGGGTTAAAGCTCCATTTTGGTGGTACTAGCATGCAAATTCTGGTCTAAAATTGACAAGTGGACCTTCTAGTCTATGGTTACTATAATAAATGTTAGCAGTCCAACACCTTGGACGGACACAGAACCCCAAAATATGACAGAGCAACTTGGGTCCTTTACAGTTGGTTTTAAGTTAGATTATTCCAAGGCATCTCCAAGCTTTCGCCATATCATTTGACGACCATCTGAGCCAAAAATATTATATTTGTTCTCATCGTCGATGATAACCTCCTTCCAGAATCCAATATTCTTACTTATGGGTCTATTTCAAGTCAAGACACTTAACATCGATTAACTTCGATATGAGCGGTTTCCACCTTGGTACATGACCATGCATATTATTGCTCCCTAGTACTTTGCGCGCAATTTCGACACTAATTTTTATTCACAGGACTGTCCTGAGTTCGTTGTTAATTTTTGGAGCTGATAGATGAAGGTTCCTTCGGTATTTCCTCAGTATCTCTATGTCGTCCTGTATTGACAGCAGTTTTGGACGACTTGATAATGGTAAATACTTGATGGAATTCTTTTTTCCATGCGTGGAATGACAAAATATATTGTCGATGGGAATCTATCAAACATTTCCTATATGTATTTAATTGATCGGCCTTGACTATACATATATAAATTATTTTTTTAATTTGAATTGATCAACTCTTTTTCTTTGAACATTTTAAGAGCTTACACAGGAAGGATTTACAACATAATTATGCAAATTTCCAAAAAATATAATGTTAAATATTCCATATAACCACTACCTGAATAATGGGTTAATTAATGGGCAATATAACACGTGTTCAAGTATTCTAAAAGAGTTCTTAGAAAAAATTCGAATATTTTTGCGCAGTACCTGAAATTACCCTTTTTGGGTTTTTTCCATTTTTTGGAAACCAGTAATGAGTTTTTATTACTTTTTTCTTGTATTTCGTAAAAATAATAAAAATTAATAAAATTTCATTAACAAATTTTATTATTTTTAAAGTAGCATCATAAAATAACACAGTAATTCATAAAAAATAATAAATTCGAATATTTATGTGAGACACTGTATATATGTACAGTGTCTCACATAAATATTCGAATTTATTATTTTTTATGAATTACTGTGTTATTTTATAATGCTACTTTAAAATAATAATATTATTTAAAAATTTTTAATGAAATTTTATTAATTTATATTATTTTTACGAAATACAGGAAAAAAGTAATAAAAACTCATTAATGGTTTCCAAGAAAATGGAAAAAACCCAAAAAGGGTCATTTCAGGTACTGCGCAAAAATATTCGAATTTTTTCTAAGAACTTTTTTAGAATCCCTGAACACGTGTTATATTGCCCATTAATTAACCCATTATTCAGGTAGTGGTTATATGGAATATTTAACATTATATTTTTTGGAAATTTGCATAATTATGTTGTAAATCCTTCCTGTGTAAGCGTTTAAAAAGTTCAAAGAAAAAGAGTTGATCAATACAAATTAAAAAATTAATTTATATCTGTATAATCAAGGCCGATCAATTAAATACATATAGGAAATGTTTGATATATTCCCATCGACAATATATTTTGTCATTACACGCATGGAACAAAGAATTCCATCGAGTATTTACCATTATCAAGTCGTCCAAAACTGCTGTCAATACAGGACGACAGAGAAATACTGAGGAAATACCGTAGGAACCATCATCTATCAGCTCCAAAAATTAACAACGAACTCAGGACAGTCCTGTGAATAAAAATTAGTGTCGAAATTGTGCGCAAAATACTACGGATATATATATATATATATATATATATATATATATGCAGTGTAACTATGAAAGTCAAGGTAAACTATGAAAAGAAACCAAATTTAATAACATATTTTGTGTGCAAAAAAAAAAAAAAAGAAAAATAAATTAATTTGTTATATTGTCTACACAGTCCTTAGGTTTGATATCACGCTTTTTAAAACTTGAAAAATTTACATTTACTTAAATCAAATTAGCTTTTTTTAAAAAAGTCCATAATATTACTTCACAAAAGTATACGAATTTTTCCTGTATTTCATATTTGATCATATTATACGAAACACAAATTTTAGAATCGAATTGTTTTTATGCTTTAAATTGTTTTAAGGGGTTACTATCAACCGAAATGATATAGTATTTTTGGCACATTTGGTCCACAATTTTTGGGGATTTGTACCCTCTTTTTATGTAATATCATATTTTCTCTTTTTTCCAGAGATAAAACCAAAATTTGATATTGGGATTTAATAGACCCCTTGGAGTATATAAAAATAGTATTTTTTGTTACAAGAATCTGTATTTAAACGATCCAAGATATATTATTGACATCATTATTCTGTCGCTAATTCAATATATTGGATATTCAATATATTGAAGTCCATTTTCATAATACTAGGGTCAAAAATTTTCAGGGAAAGTTTTCTTGTATATATTCTCTTAGATATCAGCTTTTATATATTTTAAGTTTTCAATGTATTGTGGAAGTGTACAACTCCAAAACATGCCTCAAAGAAACACCATTCAATATGGTAGAATCATTATTTTTATATACCAATGACCTCCAGGCTGCAAGCCACTATATCATTATGGTATAACTCAAAAATATCGATATCTGTTTAAATATTGATTACTATGATCAAAATAAACCCAAAATTTTGGACTTACAGTTTTATTGTAAAGTTGCGAATAGTAAAAACCGAAATCTACTGTATAGGATGACGTTTTGTAAAGACATGTTTTGGAATTGTATACCGATATAATGTATTGAACATTTAAAATATATTAGTGCTAATATGTACATGAATGTATACTAGCCAACTTTGTCGGAAAATATCGACCCTAGTGGTACGAAAAGGGACTTAAGATCCATACAATTCAATTAGAAACAGAAGAACGATACCAAAAATACATCTTGGAACTTTTAAGTACAGATCCTTATAACAAAAATTATTATTTTTAGATACCTCAAGGGGTCTATTAAATCCCAATATTAAAGTTTGGTTTTATTTCTGAAAAAAGAAGGAAAAAATTGCAAATATGATAAAAAAATCGCCATTTTAATGATATTACATGAAAAGATGGTACAAATGCTGCAAAATTGTGGAACAAATGGGCCAAAAATATATAATTTCGGTTGATAGTAAGCCGTTAACACAATTTTAAGCAAAAAACCACTCGATTATAATTTTTGTGTTTCGTATAATATGGTCAAATATGAAATACAGGAAAAATTCGAATACTTTTGTGAGGCAATTTTATGAACTTTTTTTTTAAAATTTAAATCAATTTAGGTAAATGTAATTTTTCCAAATTTTAAAGAGTGTGATATTATACCTTAGGACTCTCTAGACAATATAAAAAATTTAATTGTTCATTTCACACACAAAAAATATTAAATTATGTTTCTTTTCAAAGTACAACCAAATTCGTACAGTGGTGGAACAAGTAATAGAAACGACTTTATTTAGTGGTGAAAACTAAATTTTCTCAAAAAGTACCCGTTAGAATTTGATGATTTGTATCTTAAATAAAAGGTATTTTGGTCTACTTTCCTATTATAAATGGTGTTTGTAAGTTTTTTTTGCTCCATCGTATTTTATTGGTATTTAAAAAAATTGGCATTGGAAAAAATAATAGAAACGATTCACAGTATTACACTGGGGACATAAGCTGAGATTTCTTAAATTGCGTTCTGTATTTATTTTTAAAAATTTGAATTGAAAATTATATTCCCAATATCAAAATATAATGTTTCCTCGGTTCTTTATGTTAACGTGTGTTTTTTTCAACGCCTGGTTGACCATATGAGCTCTGACGGCTGAATTGGGGCCACGACTTTCAAATTTTCTTAAATAAAAAGTTAAAACAGTGAAAGAAATTGCTTAACATTGATAAATTACTTAAAAAATTAGTTCTTGAAAAGATTTCGAGCCGAAGATGTTTTGAATCCGCTTATAGATAACGATAATCCACCGATTTTTGGCCCCAATTTTGAGCAATATTTCACATTTTGGCAATTCAACCCGTTCTTGGTTAAAATGGAGCTTAAATATCAAAGTATCTTGATGGACAGGTAAAACAAGATGAATTTAAAACTAAAATTTCAAGAAATGTAAAAATTTCGAAAATTAATTTTAAATTTAGGTATAGTACTGTTCGGGAATTAATACTAGTATAGACCCAATAAGATCTACTGCAAAAAATAAAATAGAATGTTTTTAACCGAAGGAAATAAAATATGTTTTTTATTTCATTACCTTTTCTAAAATCTAATACGTTTATTTTATGGAAAAAATTACAAAGAATATTCTTTCTGATGTTTTAATATAATAAGGTGCATTTTATCTGAACTTACGGTACAGTAGACTACCTAAAATTCGAACTGAATTTTTAAATTTTTTAGGTTTTGTGAACTTTTTGTGTTAAATTTAACTTATTTTAGCATTATTTCACAAGTCCATCAATATACTTTGATATTTAAGCTCCTTTTTAACCACCAAGAACAGGTCGAATTGCAAAATAGCGAAATATTGCTCGAAATTTGGCCCGAAATTCGGTGGATTGTCCTTATCTATAAGTGGGTTCAAAACTTTTTCTTCTCGAAATCTTCTCAAAAACTAATTTTGTAGATAATTTAACCATTAGAAGACATTTCTTTCAATATCTGAAATTTTTATTTAAGAAAACTTGAAAGTCGGGACTCTGATTCAGTTTTCAGGATCCATATGGTCAATGAAGTTTCGAAAAAACAAATGTTAACATAAAAATTAAAGTAAAAAGTATACTTTTATATTAAGAATTTCATTTATAATTAAAATTTTTAAAAATAAGTACAAAACGTAGTTTAAGAAATCTCAGCTTATGTCCCCAGTGTAATACTGTGAATCGTTTCTATTATTTTTTCCAATGCCATATTTTTTAAATACCAATAAAATACGATGGAGCAAAAAACTTACAAACTCCATTTATCACAGGAAAATAGACCTAAATACCTTTTATTTAAGATACAAATCATCAAATTCTAACGGGTATTATATATAATATATAATATATATAGTAAATTTATATAGAAAATTTAGTTTTCACCCGAAAATAAAGTCGTTTCTATTATTTTTTCCACCACTGTATATAATATCACCATCAGAAAGTTACTTGAACTTTCTTAATACAAATATTAGTATCCCGATGAAATTTTTAATATGTTCTTCAGATGAAAACCAACATCAATTATTTGATTTAATAATAGATTTCAATTCATATTTGATCAAAGTCTTCACAGAAAATACTCTGAATGTGTTTTGACCAGAGACAGAAAATAATTATTTATTTAGTTTATTCATTCTTATACAGAATCCTTGAAATTTTTGCTTAAAAAATCAGTATGAAAGAATCGTCCCAGAAATGTTTTGAATGTACCAAAAGATTTCAAGTGAGTGAAGATAAATATGCCGGGTTAAATACGTTTTTCATGTAAGAGAAAAAAACATCGCATGCGACAAAAAAGTATTTAATACTTGAAATAAGCGTATTTTCACATATTTGTACAGATTTTTACACATACAGGTCTGTCACACATTCCGATAGGAATGGTTTCAATTCCGTAGTTACTATTCCGATCGAATTTATTTTGCTTCTTTGGATTCCGATCGAATTTGTAAATCCCTAAATATTTTAAGTTGTCGGCTTTTTTGATTTTTGTGTGGCAATGATTAATGTAAAAGAACAGGGAAAAGAAAATACAAAAAATTTAATTAAAATACAAAAATAAGAAAATAAAAAAAATCTCAAAATGCCAGGAATTTCAATTGTTGCAGCAATCAATGCTCAGGAACGTCAAGAATCTGTTGAAAAACTACGTCGGAAAATATTGAGGGATGCTTCAGATCCTCTTTCATATCCCAGTGCAGTGTAAGCAATTTTAAAGTCTTTAATTTATTAAACTAATTCCTGTATCAGATTTGTTAGCTATTACCGCCTCAGCAAGGAGGCTTTTATTATGGTTTTGGAAAAATTGAGCCCACATCTCCAAAGTTCAACAATTCCTGTAATTATACAGTTGTCCACAACACTTAGGTTTCTAGCTACAGGTGCATTTCAAGGCGTTATAGGTATTGATCTCATATTTTTTATGGTAAACCTTCTTCAGTTCAATAATTCATTTCTAGCTAAAGATGTGGATATCAGTTTAGGTAGGAGCACAGTTTCAACAATAATGTGGAGAGTAATAAATGCAACTGAGAACATAATATGCCCACAATGGATAAAGCTTCAAATGTCAGCAGATGAAATACAAAATTCAAAAGCTCATTTTTTTAATAAATTTCATGTACCAGGGGTAATAGGATGTATTGATGGTACGCACGTCAAAATGAACAAGCCATCAGAAGACGAATCTTTATTTTTTAACAGAAAAGGATCATTTAGTGTTAATGCTATGATCGTAAGATAGATTTTTCATTAGTTTTCTTCTTAATAAGTAATATTATGTTGTTTAAGATATGTGATTACAAAATGAAAGTCTGTGCTGTGGATGCATGCAGACCTGGGTCTTGCCATGATTCGTTCATTTGGAATATGAGCAGAGCACGAACTTTTTTTCTGAATAATTATTCCAATGGAAATAAAAATTCATGGCTATTGGGAGATTCCGGCTATGGTTTAGAGCCATTTTTAATCACGCCATACAAAAACGTAACAATTGGAACGTTAGAGCACAAATTTAACCAAAAGCATGCATCAGCCCGCAATATTATAGAACGAACAATTGGGGTATTGAAAAGCCGATTTAGGTGCTTGCTTGGGACATTGCAATACACTCCACAAAAAGTTGTAAAGATAATAAATGTGTGCTGTGCTTTACATAACATTTGTAGAGAGTACAACGTAGAGTATGAGGATATTATAACGACGAACGAAAATGACGAGAATTATGATGAAGATGTAGAGGAGATATCTGGTAGAGATATGTTTAATGTTGCCCAACGAATAAGAAACAATATTGCTGCTCAATTGAATTAAAAACAGTGTTTAAAACAATTCAAGTATTATTATTATTTTAAATTAAATTAAAAATACTATTTAAAGAAACATTTTTGGAATCCATATGTACTTTAAAATAAGATTTCAATCATATGAGATCATTTAGAATTCAGAAGCTATAGGGAATTATTGACGCATTGATTTTTTGCGTTCTATTTCAAGTTTTAAAGATTCTATTTCTAATAATTTTAACTTCAATTCATTTTTCTCTTTTATCTGCTTTTGAGTTTCCTTATCATTTATTTTTCTGTCAGTAAAATGACTTTCCAAGATATTACATAGCCTATCTAATTTTTGATTTTGGCATCTTATTTCATCGCGTTGTTCTTCCATTAAATTAACTATAGATTTTAAGTAATTGTTTTCTTCTGCCAGAAGTTTATTTAAATCTGGTGTTAATGGTGTATGAGGATTGCATGGAGTTCGTGGTCTTTTACGTTTAGGGTCAGGAGATGGTGTTAGGCAAGGTCGCTTCTTTGATGATATGGTTGTATTTTTGTCTGCGTGTTCCTGATTTTCTAAAGCACTCCGAGGTGTTGAAGGTGCTATAACGTCTAAATCAGTTGAAGTTTCCTTATTAGAATCACACAACAAATTTTCTAAAACTGTTTCAGCAAAATCTTTGGATCCAACTAAGCCATCTACAGCTCTATAAATTCCTGTCAGCCTTGCTACCGATTCCTCTACATCCGATAATATGTATTTGTTGAATTGACCACCACCAGTTTTTTGGTTTTCTTTTTTATTGTCACACAATTTGTTTTTCACATACACCTTCCAATCAGCCCATGTTTTTTTCCAACCATTGCAATCCTTGGAAGGAGGCCCAGAGGAATTCAGTTTTTCCGTTAATTCTATCCATAGTGCCTCTTTTGTTACTCGGTCTCCCTTGACATACCCTTTGGCTATATCTTGATGTTGCTCCATAAAATCGAGGAAAATCTTTTCCTGTTCAGGATTTCTATGTTTTCCCCTAAAGAATTAAAAATGAATAACATTTTCAAAATAATTTTAAATTTATCTTACATTTTAAATTACTTTTCTTTTTTGTTTTGTTTTGTCTATGCTTTGTGTTGCCAGTATGTGAAATTCTATAAAACTCTTAGATTTACTATAGAAGAAAATGTGGTTTGCTCAAAAAAAAAAATTGTGGCAATACTACATTCCTAAAAGCAATTTTTGTTGAATTTTGTTTAAAAACTTCTAATTTTGTAATAAAATATACAAACATTTAAATAAAGTGCAATATAATAATGAAAAACAGTGTTCAAATGGTTTATATTTAAAGTTTCATAAGTTTTCTTTCATGTTAAATAATTAAAAACATCAATTCCACTTTCAAAACTAAAAGTGGTTTCATTCCGAAAAAAAATTTCGTTTTACTTATTCTGAAGAAGTAAAATACGGAATTAATTCCACTTTCGATCGGAATGGAATTCTGTGACAGGCCTGATAATTGTAAAAATAATGCACATATATCCTTAAAATTATAATTTTAAATTGCAGATAAAAACACTTTAAGAAATTCATTAAGTTATATGGCAAATATAAACCCTTCTATCTTAAAAATATGCAAAACACAAAGTCATCGAACTATCGAAATATGCAGAAGTTTTATCAAATACAAAATTTTTAAAGTTTTTGAAAATAAGTGTAAAATTATTAGTTTATGAGAGATGTGATCAGTGTACTTTCGCATCTCGGAGTACGCAACCCAGTGAAAAATACAGGCAATCAATTATACTCTTAAAAATTCTGAGTTCTTACAGTGACCACTATTTTTGAAAAAATATTTTTTTCATATATGAGTTCTTGGAGGGATGTGGTCACTGTGACCATATCCTTCGACCTCGGAGAGTGTAAACCAATGGAGAGCATAACCCATAGTTTATGCTATCTAACTGCGTTTTTAGTTTTTCCAAATTGAGTTTGTGGAAATTTATAAGATTTTTTGAAAATTTTATTTTTTCATATATGTATGAGTTCTTGGAGGGATGTGGTCATTATGACCATATCCTTCGACCTCGGAGAATGAAAACCAGTGGGGAGCATAACCAATAGTTTATGCTATCTAACTGCGTTTTTAGTTTTTCCAAATTTATTTTGTGGAAATTTATAAGATTTTCCGAAAATGCAATTTTTTCATATATGAGCTCTTGGAGGGATGTGATCACTATGACCATATCCTTCGACCTCGGAAATTGAAAACCAGAGGAGAGCATAAATAATATTTATGCTATCTAACTGCGTTTACAGTTTTTCCAAATTGAGTTTGTGGAAATTTATAAGATTTTTTGAAAATGTAATAGCTTCATATAAAAATCCTTTGAGGGATGTGGTCACTATGACCATATCCTTCGACCTCGGAGAATGAGAACCAGTGGAGAGCATAAACCATAGTTTTTGCTATCTAACTGCGTTTTTTTTTTTCATACACACTGTTTTTTTTTTTTTTTTCTCGGGGGAGTTTTCCAGATTTTTTCCTACCGAGCGCGTCCCCGGGTGGCGGATAGGGGGTGGTGATGGACCATCTGTCCTCTCCCAGCTTTAATTTCACTTAAGCTGAGGGAGGGCAGATTGTCCACCACCTGGGAATATTATATTCCCCGCGGACCAAAAAACTGGAAAAAAAAAAAAAAAAAACAAATATGGAAAATAAAAATGAAAAGATAAAAGTTACGGTGCAGGGCCTAAATAACCCAGTACCGGCGGCAAGTGTTGATCTACTCGCGAGTCACGTGTCGTCGTCATCCTGCAATCGTGAGCAGAATACTACTACGGAGGTGGGTACCTTGGCCTCCGTGGCGGACAATGCGTCAAGTGTACAGCATGCCGCTGGCAAAAATATAGGGGTGAAAGAGAAGGATGTACTCGGAGAGAGCTCTAAGCTACCTCAGCCTTTAAATATAGGTGAGGGTTCCGACTCTGAATCCTCAGATGATAATAAAAATAATACCATTATAGCAAATCCCAAAAAGGATGAAGTAGAGCAAATGGTGAAAGAGGTGAGTGATAGCATAGCTAAACTACCTATTACTAAGAAAAGACTTTCTGGAGCACAGAGGAGGAAGTTGAAAAAGATGCTTCAGGAAATCATAGTTAGTCAATCCCACGACACTCCAAAGGAAAAATCGGACTCTCTCACAAGATCTGAGGCAAAAAGGATCAGGTCTCCCGAGGAGTTGACAACTGAGAATAAACCTAAGAAGAAAAAGAGCTCCCCGTCTTCTAATACACAGTCGAAGCCAAGCCATACTTCACTCAAAGGAATCTCAAGTGAGAATCCTGCGAGTAAGGGTGACAACGCCAAGCCAGATATTCCGAAGACGAACACGTCGGCGAAATCAACCTCGAAGGTAAGGGAATCTCAAAAGAAGCCCCGAAAAACGAGGAAGGAGAAGCTAGACGGAGGAAAAGGAAAAGAGCCGCCATCTTACGCCAAAGTTGCCAGAAGTAGGCACCGGGACGATCTCTGCTATGCAGTTTACGATGCCGGTAATCCGACAGGCAAAATTCCAATAGACCAACAGAGTAAAATAGAAGACCTGGTCAACAATAAGATAGTGGACCATGCAATCGCTTCAAAGGGCAAACAACCAATAGAGAGCGAGAGCTGCGAGTTCAGCATGGGCGTGATGTTGATGAGGTTGGCATCTCACCAATGTGTTAGCACCCTAAAGAACTTGGTGGAAAGTATCCCTCCTCCCTGGGACGGCGCTAGGCTGGGACTGGCAAAGAAGAGCGAGCTTCCGGTGCTCCTAAAGTCCACTGTCTACATAAAAGGATGGGGCAGTAAACTGGCTAATGAACGTATACTGGAAATTCTTGGAGGTCAAAATGCTGAGCTGGCCGTGGAAAAATGGGATGTCTTTTACAGGAAAGAAGAACCTGAGGGAACTTTATTTGTAATAGGTATCGACCAGGTACCAGGTACCAAATATGGAAAATAAAAATGAAAAGATAAAAGTTACGGTGCAGGGCCTAAATAACCCAGTACCGGCGGCAAGTGTTGATCTACTCGCGAGTCACGTGTCGTCGTCATCCTGCAATCGTGAGCAGAATACTACTACGGAGGTGGGTACCTTGGCCTCCGTGGCGGACAATGCGTCAAGTGTACAGCATGCCGCTGGCAAAAATATAGGGGTGAAAGAGAAGGATGTACTCGGAGAGAGCTCTAAGCTACCTCAGCCTTTAAATATAGGTGAGGGTTCCGACTCTGAATCCTCAGATGATAATAAAAATAATACCATTATAGCAAATCCCAAAAAGGATGAAGTAGAGCAAATGGTGAAAGAGGTGAGTGATAGCATAGCTAAACTACCTATTACTAAGAAAAGACTTTCTGGAGCACAGAGGAGGAAGTTGAAAAAGATGCTTCAGGAAATCATAGTTAGTCAATCCCACGACACTCCAAAGGAAAAATCGGACTCTCTCACAAGATCTGAGGCAAAAAGGATCAGGTCTCCCGAGGAGTTGACAACTGAGAATAAACCTAAGAAGAAAAAGAGCTCCCCGTCTTCTAATACACAGTCGAAGCCAAGCCATACTTCACTCAAAGGAATCTCAAGTGAGAATCCTGCGAGTAAGGGTGACAACGCCAAGCCAGATATTCCGAAGACGAACACGTCGGCGAAATCAACCTCGAAGGTAAGGGAATCTCAAAAGAAGCCCCGAAAAACGAGGAAGGAGAAGCTAGACGGAGGAAAAGGAAAAGAGCCGCCATCTTACGCCAAAGTTGCCAGAAGTAGGCACCGGGACGATCTCTGCTATGCAGTTTACGATGCCGGTAATCCGACAGGCAAAATTCCAATAGACCAACAGAGTAAAATAGAAGACCTGGTCAACAATAAGATAGTGGACCATGCAATCGCTTCAAAGGGCAAACAACCAATAGAGAGCGAGAGCTGCGAGTTCAGCATGGGCGTGATGTTGATGAGGTTGGCATCTCACCAATGTGTTAGCACCCTAAAGAACTTGGTGGAAAGTATCCCTCCTCCCTGGGACGGCGCTAGGCTGGGACTGGCAAAGAAGAGCGAGCTTCCGGTGCTCCTAAAGTCCACTGTCTACATAAAAGGATGGGGCAGTAAACTGGCTAATGAACGTATACTGGAAATTCTTGGAGGTCAAAATGCTGAGCTGGCCGTGGAAAAATGGGATGTCTTTTACAGGAAAGAAGAACCTGAGGGAACTTTATTTGTAATAGGTATCGACCAGAAATCCATGGCTAGTCTTGCCAAGAATAAAGGAAGGGCTTACTTCGCCTCTAAATCTGTCATATTCAAAATTGGGAAGGTGCCGATTGGAAGGGCTGTTACAACAAGCCTCGAAAAGGACACTAAAAAACCTAAGACCACAGCATCAGTATCCACTACTGATAACGTTGAGGAGTCAAATCCTAAAATCGAGGAATTTACCATTAACTCGCCAGAAGAAAGTGTAGTTGCCCTTTCCAAAATTGGGAAGGCGCCGATTGAAAGGGCTGTCAAAACCGGCCCCGACAAGGACACTAAAACACCTAAGACAGTACCCAAAGCATCATTAGCAAGTACTAGCAATGTTGAGGAGTCAAATCCTAAAAGCGAGGAGGAAATCACTCACCCGCCAGAAGACAGAACAGCAATGCTCTCCAGAATTGGGAATGTGTCTATTAAAAATATTGCTATTCCTATGCCTCATAAGGACACCGCAGTGCCATCAACAGTACTCACTGCATTAATAGCCACTTCAGGCTATCCGGAGGAGTCAAATCCAAAGAGCGAGGAGGTGACCACCAACTCGTTGGAAGACAGTTTAATGGATGACCATGATTGAGGTTATCCAAATAAACCTCCATCGGAGCGAGACAGCTACCAACGCTCTGATGGCTAAAATCAACACAGGTAAAATACATATAGCTTTAATCCAGGAACCTTGGACGATTCGCAACAAGGTTTCTGGATTAAATCACGTAAATTTCCAACTTTTCTACGCTGATACAGGATCTCGCCCGAGAACATGTATCTTATGTCACAAGAACTTATGTTTTCTCCTCTCAACAGGATTATCAACATCGGATGCAACGGTGCTGAAGCAAGGTCGTGGCAACATATTCCTTGCATCTATTTACCTGCCTTTCGATTCTCCGACACTACCACCAACGTCGGATCTGATGAAATTGGTTGAAGAGGCACAAAGGAAAAATAAGAAAATTGTAATAGGTTGTGATGCCAACTCGCATCATGTAGCTTGGGGTAGTACAAACACCAATCGCAGGGGACAAGCCCTCATGGATTTCTTTAATACTAAAGACTTGATAACATTGAACTTAGGTAATAAAGCTACCTTCGTCAATAGAATCAGAGAAGAAGTATTAGATATAACTATATGTTCAGAAGAGCTTATAAACGAAATTCAGGATTGGAGAGTTTCGGACGAGCACTCCTTTTCTGATCATCGGTACATAAGATTCAAAATACTAAGGCCACCACCAAAGCCGATAAAGTTTCGGAATAAGTCTAAAACTAATTGGACAATGTTCGGGACCTTACTAAAGAACCGTTTAGGTCAGGACACTTTTCAATGTCGAAATAAAGAGGATATAGATGCCAAAGTGGAAACGTTCACAAGTGCCCTGGTTGAATCGTTCGAGGACAGCTGCCCTCTGCGAGAGCGGAGATCTGCCCAGGAAAAACCCTGGGTAACTGGGGAGATCCGGAACCTTGGGAAGACTCTTCGCAAACTATTTAACCGGGCACGGCGTAAAAAGACCGCAGTATACTGGGATGAGTATCGTAATAAACTTGGTGAATATAAGAAAATCGTTCGAAAAGCCAAACGAGACTCCTGGAAACTTTTCTGTGAACAGGTAGATAGCGTAAATGACGTATCGAAGATAAAAAAATTCCTATCCAAAACTCATGTCCAACCGGAATCTATGATCGATGACACGGGCAGGAGGCTTGAGGATATGGAGGAGACAATGAAACTCCTAATGGATTCTCATTTCCCACCCGGTATATCGAATAACATAGATGAACCGATATTGGAGGAAGGGGAGGGTAACACGGAAATAGTAATTACAACTGACATGGTGAAAGGGGCAATCAAGAGCTTTGCTCCCTATAAAGCTGCAGGGCCGGATGGAATTTTCCCGGCACTTTTGCAGATGGAGGCGGGACTGGTTTCCGTACATCTGTCACAGATATTCACTGCATGCTTAAAATTGGCATATACCCAGTTTAAATGGCAGGATGCAAGGGTAATATTTATACCCAAACCAGGGAAACCTAGCTATGCGACACCTAAGTCCTATCGACCGATAAGTCTTACGTCCTTCCTACTTAAAACCTTGGAACGGATAGTCGATAGCATGGTTAAAAGCAGCATACCATACAATGACCTTAAATATAAGCAGCATGCTTATGTAAAGGGACGATCGGTGGAAACCGCTTTAAATGAAGTTGTCCACTACATAGGTGAATCTTTCGATAGCAAACTGTATACACTGGCAGTATGCATTGACATCGAAGGCGCTTTCAATAACGTGCACACTGATACCCTTATCCAATCCCTAGACCAGTTTTATGTTGACCGGGTGCTCCGTAACTGGATCAACTACATGCTAAGGAACAGATGGATAAGCTGCGAGATGTACGATATAACTATCAGGAAAAAGGTATTTCGCGGTATACCACAGGGTGGCATTTGTCACCTTTACTCTGGGTCACCACGATTAATAGCCTCCTAAGGACCCTAACCGAGAAAGGACTTAGACCTGTCTGCTATGCAGACGATGTCGTAATACTTTTAAAGGGAAAGGATCCAAATTACTTGTGTAGAAGAGCTGAGGAGGCTCTGAATACGGCCTTGAGCTGGGCTCAACCGAGAGGCCTCAATGTTAACCCGGCGAAGACGGAAATCTGTCTTTTCACAAGAAAGACAAAAATTTCTACATATACTGAACCTTGCTTCTTGGGCAAGAAGATACCGGTGACAGACAAAGTTAAGTACTTAGGTGTAATACTTGACCGGAAATTAAAATGGAGACACCACATAGAGGATAGGATCAACAAGGCACATCGGTGCTGGGCGATATGTAGGAGAACCATAGGCATGAAATGGGGTCTTAGTCCTACTATGACAAATTGGCTTTATAAAAGTGTAATTAGACCAATTCTAGCTTATGCTTCAATAATCTGGTGGACTGCTTTGGACAAAAAGTGTAATATCAAACTACTACAGGGAGTTCAGCGTACATTGCTGCTTGGGTATAAGTGGTGCCATGTGTACTACTTCAACCAAGGCTCTGGAAACGTTGCTAGATATTCCACCCATTGAAACATATATAAGATATGAGGCGGCCGCTTACAGCCGAACGGCTCTTTACTTTAGGCGAACTGGCCAAAAACGGTTATAGGACACGTCATCAATGTATACTGGACACATTGGAAGGTTATACACATTCATCGGACGTGCCTGATCGCATACCAGACACTGAATATGTCGGAAACTTTGAAACGCTAATCCCAGATAGAATGTCTTGGTCAAGCGGAACATTAGAGCAAATACCAGTAGGAATCCGTTGCTACACGGATGGCTCTAAATTAGGGGACAAAGTGGGTCTGGGGTTCTATATTGAAGACCCAGAAACAGAAATATACCACCGTTTACCTAATCATAACACAAGCTTCCAGGCAGAAGTACGAGCAATAACGGAATGTGTAAATTGGATTAGAATAAATATGGCGCCCACAGGGCTAATATATTTACGGACAGCCAGAAGGCAATTTGTGCGATATCAGGTGATAGAATTAAATCTAAGACCGTATTGGATTGTAAGAAAGCTTTAACTGAATACTCTCCCAGAGGTAAGGTTCACATCATATGGGTACCAGGCCACTCGGGAGTAATCGGCCAACGAAAGGGCGAATGTAATAGCTTAAAGGGAAGGGAGCTCGATGTAGTTAACCTGACAAACGCCAAAACCATTCGACGCAACAAAAGCTGAATTAAAAATATGGATGAGAGAATCCCATAAGGCCTCTTGGAATAATGAAACGGTGGGTTAGAACCACAAAGATTCTATGGGGGTGACCCTGATGAGAGCAAGACGAGAAATCTTCTCAAAATGAGCAAGTCTGAGGTTAGTATGATGGTACGTATTCTCAGTGGACACACAGGATTACGAGCACATCTATACAAAATTGGACGTGCGAATTCAGACGAATGTAGAGCATGTGGAGAGGACAGTGAAACTCTGGAGCACTTTCTTTGCCATTGTCAGGCATTCGTCGAAGTTAGATCCAAGTATCTTGGAAGTGATGTTATTCCGGAAATAACATTCTAACCAACACCGATTGGAAGATTCTTAGGAATTACGTCCAGGAAACTGAGTTTCTGAACATTCAGTAAACAATTTTTTTTTTTTTTTTTTTTTTTTTTTTTTTTTTCTTGAATTGGAGCGCACAACAGGCCCGATAGTGGCCTAGGTGTATTTCTTCGGATTTGATGTAGTATACATCCTCCTATCAACCTAACCTAACCTAACCTAACCTATAGACTAGACTATAGACTAGACTATAGACTAGACTATAGACTAGACTATAGACTAGACTATAGACTAGACTATAGACTAGACTATAGACTAGACTATAGACTAGACTATAGACTAGACTATAGACTAGACTATAGACTAGACTATAGACTAGACTATAGACTAGACTATAGACTAGACTATAGACTAGACTATAGACTAGACTATAGACTAGACTATAGACTAGACTATAGACTAGACTATAGACTAGACTATAGACTAGACTATAGACTAGACTATAGACTAGACTATAGACTAGACTATAGACTAGACTATAGACTAGACTATAGACTAGACTATAGACTAGACTATAGACTAGACTATAGACTAGACTATAGACTAGACTATAGACTAGACTATAGACTAGACTATAGACTAGACTAGACTAGACTATAGACTAGACTATAGACTAGACTATAGACTAGACTATAGACTAGACTATAGACTAGACTATAGACTAGACTATAGTTTATAGACTAAACTATAGAATATACTATAGACTAGTTTATAGACTAAATTATAGATAGAATAGACTATAGACATGTTTAAAGACTAAATTATAGATAGAATAGACTATAGACTAGTTTATAGACCAAATTATAGATAGAATAGACTATAGACAAACTATAGACTAGACTATAGTCTAGATTATAGACTAGACCATAGACTAGACCATAGACTAGACCATAAAGTAGACCATAGACTAGACTATAGACTAGTCTATAAACTAGACTATAGACTTAGCTGTTGTAGTCTGAGCTGTTTGTAAATCAAAGCTTTTATAAATTTAATTAAAACAGGATGTTTTAATAAAACAACACCTATTTAAGGAAGTTCACTCAAAGTCCCACATCAAGCCCTTTTTACTTATCTCCAAGACAAGTACAGGAAATTGCATGCAACCCACTCTCAAGGTAATAATTACCTTGCATATTTTTTTTACTATGTAACATGCAAAAAAACTACAACAATTACTTCATTTTCCCCTGGTGGTCCATATGTTGATGTCATTATTAATATATCAAAACAAGCAAATTTCCATATCATTTATTATTTCAAAAAAGAAAAGGAAAAACTGAACCAACAAAATCTTAATCATACGTCAACGATACAAAAGCCAAAATGCAAAAAATCAACTATCACCTTTAATGAAAGGGAAAACTGTTATGTTGCATGACACATCATTTTATTAAAAATTGCAACAAAAAAAATAATCTCAAGCAAATAAAGCCGCTCATATTAAAATGGAATAAATAAATAAATTAATATACCCACACTGTCTGCTAAATTTGCAAAAAAAAAAAAAAACTATTTAACTAAAAAAGCTACAGCCGAAAAAAATTAAACCCAAACAAACTGTTAAGCATAATGTTGCAGTCACAGCTTACAACATGCATACGTTGTAAACATAGTACATATGGTCGTACGATCGGTCGTCTGCAACTGTAAGCAACTAAACAGCCCATAAGGCAACAAATGAGACAATCGACAAAGAAATATAAACTTAAACGAAAAAATTAAAAAAAAAAAATAAAAATGAATTACAATCAGAAAAAAAGTTAAATTTTTTCCGAAAAAAATACAGACCTAAGACAACAACAAACAAAATTTACCGAACAACTTTCCATTTCATGAAAATTACAATACACAGCAGCAAACGGGGCAACAACTTTACAACAGTGAGTAAAATACTTACACTCTTGTAAGTAAACAAGGGGACTGTAAAGGGTCAAAATTACTTGGAAATCGAAACAAAAAAAACATATATTTAGTGAAATTCATTGCATTTTACCATTAATAGCTAAATAATAACAATAATGCTGTCCGCTGTTGTTGCTGCTGCCACAGCCACATTTACAAGTGGTGAGTAAGCAACCAGTATTATTAGTTCATTTCATTCACTTACTTAATTCATGCATGCATTCATGCCTGCATTCATTCAACTTTAGCTTATTTCAGGGAAATATTCAATTTTTTTCTCTGTTTGTTTTAAAGTCTCATGTATGTGGTTTTTTACTGTGTGTGTGTGTGTTTTTTTTTTTAAATAATATTAAAGGTAGAAAAAAGTTTAATGAAAAAACCGAAACAATCGATAAAAAAATAACTGATCATGCACAACTACGGTGAATTTTTAAATACACAAACTTGCCACATCCAGATACTTGAAAGAATGGATTAACTATAGCAATATGATTTAAACTTTTAGACAAACAAGACAACCGAACAACTCAAAAACTAAAGATCTGACTATAGACCAGACTACAGTCAAAAGTGTAGATCAGATAAAAATCGAATTGAGATAAAAGACTGTACTTTAGAGACTACAGTCTAGACTATAGACCAAACCCTGGTTAAGAGTATAGAGCACACTATAGATTACACTATAGTTAAGTCTATGGACTAATCTATAGCCAATACCATAGAAAATACCATAATCAAAACCAAATTTTAGACTACATTTAAGATTCAAGACTGCACTATAATCAAGACTATAGACTAGACTACAGTCAAGACTACGAAATAGACTATAGTCAAGACTACAGACTAGACTATAGACTAGACTCTAGTCAAGACTATAGACTAGACTATAGTCAAGACTATAGACTAGACTATAGTCAAGACTATAGACTAGACTAGACTATAGTCAAGACTATAGACTAGACTATTGTCAAGACTATAGACTAGACTATAGACTAGACTTTAGTCAAGACTATAGACTAGACTATAGTCAAGACTATAGGCTAGAATAAATTCAAGACTATAGACTAGACTATAGGCTAGACTATAGTCAAGACTATAGACTAGAATATATTCAAGACTATAGACTAGACTAGACTATAGACAAGACTATAGACTAGACTATAGTCAATACTATAGACTAGACTATAGACAATACTATAGACTAGACTATAGTCAAGACTATAGACTAGACTATAGACTGGACTATAGTCAAGACTATAGACTGGACTATAGTCAAGACTATAGACTGGACTATAGTCAAGACTATAGACTGGACTATAGTCAAGACTATAGACTAGACTATAGTCAAGACTATAGACTAGACTATAGTCAAGACTATAGACTCGACTATAGTCAAGACTATAGACTAGACTATAGTCAAGACTATAGACTAGACTATAGTCAAGACTATAGACTAGACTATAGTCAAGACTATAGACTAGACTATAGTCAAGACTATAGACTAGACTATAGTCAAGACTATAGACTAGACTATAGTCAAGACTATAGACTAGACTATAGTCAAGACTATAGACTAGACTATAGTCAAGACTATAGACTAGACTATAGTCAAGACTATAGACTAGACTATAGTCAAGACTATAGACTAGACTATAGTCAAGACTATAGACTAGACTATAGTCAAGACTATAAACTAGACTATAGTCAAGACTATAGTCAACACTATAGACTAGACTATAGTCAAGACTATACATTCCACTATAGACTAGACTACTGTTAACACTTTAGACTAGACTATAGTCAAGACTATAGAATAGACTATAGTCAAGACTATAGACTAGACTATGGTCAAGACTATAGATTATACTATAGTCAAGCCTATATACTAGACTATAATCACGACTATAGGCTAGACTAGAAACTAGACTATAGAATAGTTTATAGTCAACACTATAGACTAGCCTATAGGCAATACTATAGTCATGACTCTAGAATAAAGTATAATCATGACTATGCACTACAGATCAGACTATGGACTAAACTATAGACTAGACTTAACTATACTTAAGACTGTAGGTCAAGATTATAGACTTTTGTTAAGACAAGTCTCTAGTTAAGACTATACATTAGTCTCTAGTGAAGTCGAGACTATAGTAAAGAATATAGACTAGACTATAGTCACGACTAGCATATAGACAAGACTATAGTTAAGACTATAGACTAGACTATAGTTAAGACTATAGACTAGACTATAGTCAAGACTATAGAGTAGACTATAGTCAAAACTATAGGCTAGACTATAGTCAAGACTATAGATTAGACTATAGTCAAGACTATAGTGAAGACTATAGACTAGACTATAGTCAGGACTATAGACTCGACTGTAGTCAAGAGTATAGACGAGACTATAGTCAAGACTATAGACTAGACCATAGTCAAGACTATAGATTAGTCAAGAGTATAGACTAGACTATAGTCAAGAGTATAGACTAGACTATAGACTAGACTAGACTAGATTATAGTCAAGACTTTATTCTAGACTATAGTCAAGACTATAGACTAGACAATAGTTAATACTATAGACTAGACTATAGTTAAGACTCTAGACTTGGCTATAGTCAAGATTACAGACTAGATTGTAGTCAAGAATATAGACTATAGTTAAGACTAGTCTATAGTTGAGACTATAGTTAAAACTATAGTCAATACTAGACCAGACTATAGACAAAATTATAGTCAAGATTATAAACTAAGTAGACTATCATCAATATTATATACTATAGTCAAGATTATAGACCAGACTGTAGACAACACTATAGACTAGCCTTAAGTCAAGACTATAGACTAGCCTAAAGCCAAGACTAGACTACAGTCAAGATTATGAAGTAGACTCTGTTGGCTATAAACTACTGATTTATATAAAAATCTATAAAAAGTATAAATACGAGCACTACCACATACATAGTCAAGACTTTATTCTAGACTATAGTCAAGACTTTATTCTAGACTATAGTCAAGACTATAGACTAGACAATAGTTAATACTATAGACTAGACTATAGTTAAGACTCTAGACTTGACTATAGTCAAGATTACAGACTAGATTGTAGTCAAGAATATAGACTAGTCTATAGTTGAGACTATAGTTAAAACTATAGTCAATACTAGACCAGACTATAGACAAAATTATAGTCAAGATTATAAACTAAGTAGACTATAATCAATATTATATACTATAGTCAAGATTATAGACCAGACTGTAGACAACACTATAGACTAGCCTTAAGTCAAGACTATAGACTAGCCTAAAGCCAAGACTAGACTACAGTCAAGATTATGAACTAGACTCTATTGGCTATAAACTACTGATTTATATAAAAATCTATAAAAAGTATAAATACGAGCACTACCACATACATAGTCTCTACATCAAAATCATTAATAAAAACAAAAAAAAAAAAATAGTTTTACATGCAAAGTATGAGAAGTACATAGTAGTCAATAACAAGTGTCGCATTGAGAACATTATGAATAAGAGCAACAACACGAGCACTAACACATGCATACTCTCTAGATGAATATCAGGATCAAGAACAACATAGTAATACATACTGTTTGCTTACTTACATGCAAAGTATGAGAAGTGCATAGTAGTCAACAATAAAGTGACTTTTTTTATATTTCAAGAGTAAACTTTAAACACTCATAACTTTTGAAGCCATTAACAGATTTTATTCATTTAAAAAGCGTTTAAAAGTGGAAGATGTTATTTAAGAAGTCAATATATTATCTCAGCAAAAACTGGGAAATAGCTTTCAATTGTAACTACTTACCTAACAATATACTTTTCAATGACTACTACATATCGTCTGGATTACATAGAAGTAGTCTAATAAGGTCTTACTAATAATGTATTATATAAATACTTTCTAAATCATTAGTCATCTTGCCCGTGAAGATATAGAAGCTGTATACGTTTTTTCAGGCGATTTTCAATGACTACTTTTTCAAATTACTTGTAATCGTTAGTGGTAAATACTTGCCTCCAATGACATCACCGTGTTAAAATAATGACTTAAAATGCTATTGTGTAAGTAAATTTTGGCATTTTAACCGCTTACATGGTAATGAAAGTTTTTACTGGGATAATAGACTATATACTTTTAATAATTGCTAATTAGTTCATTTATTCTTAGAATATTTTTTTAAATAAATTCTTTTTTAATGCTATTTTTACTAATTATTAAAAAATATATCTTCCAAAAGATCTTCTAACTAAAAATGACTCAATTTTGTGTCACTTTTACCTCATTAAAAAGTAATTATGAATCTTTTTTTTTTGAAACTAATTAACGAATTAATACCTTTCCATTTTTATTCCCATATTAATGGCTCATATGTACTATATGCACTTGTTTTGCCCCGTATTTGGGGGGTACCTACGTATACATTGACTTCAGTTGCCACATGATTAGCGCTTTGTGGTTGTATTTTAAATGAAGTTCATATGAAGTTTTCTTCTCTTTGTTTCTTTTTTACTTTTTTTTTTAGTTTAATATTAAAGTCATGCTGAGCTTTTGGGGGCTCAAAAGAGTGCCCCGAAAACGTATTGAATGTTGCTTATATTTACAATTGAAACAAACTTACATTTAACGTAACATTCGCTTTCATTTGTGGCGGCTCTTTTTTGTTTTTTTTTGTATGAGTTGTGTTGGCTGTTGACTTCGTTGTTATTTGTTGCTGTTCAATGTTGGTCACTTACTCATTCACTTGTTACCAACATTCACGTTTTCTCAGTTTCCTCAGCCGACTTGTCTCTGATTATTGTTTGTGTTTTAGTTGTTTTTTGTTTCATTGCTAAAAGGTTGTTGTGCTAAAGTTTACATCTGCTTTAATATGTCTCGTTCGTGGTTATACTCTTAAATCATTTATACATGTTGTTAACAGAGCAATGAAATGAAAAAGTTGCACTTGTTTCCTTTGTGTTTGCTGCATGTTGCACTTGATATTCACTTTCGTTTTCTTTTCAGGGTAACCATTTTCTCAAAAAGAGAAAAAAGTCGTTTAATGCAAAAAAAAGTAAAAAATTCAATTCATTTCCTTATTTGGCTTTTTTTACGATATTGTAACTTGTCTGTCATGTATTTCCAAATAAAACTGATTAATTAATGTTTTGCTATCATAAGTTTCTTATTAAAATAAATTGTGTTTCAGTAATGTTCCCTTTTTTGCTGTCATAAGAAATGAACAAAGCAGCAGAAAAAAACGTAGTCGTCGTGCTTTCATTAGTAGTCACAAATTAGTTACAAGTGGCAGCCGTTTAATTAATAGTCATGATGTGCTAACAAAGGCACGTACAACATTTTATTTGTATACATATAGAAGGGCTATGTCAGGTAAAAGTGGTTTATACAGCATTATAGACCAGTTTTTAATCAAGACCATAGTCAAGTCGAGACTATAGACACTATAGACCAGTCCTTAATCAGGAACTTAGCCAAAGCTATAGAAAATACTATAGACCAAACTATAGTCAAGACTAGACTATTATCTTAACTATAGTCGAAACTATATACGTGACATTAAACAAGGTTATAGATCAATCTATAGTTAAGACTATGACCTTCCAATTCTTGAATAAAAGCTAGTTTATAGTCAAGATTATGGACAAGACTATAAACGAGCCTTCAGAGTGTACTATAGACCAGACTTTCGTCAAGACTATATACTATAGTCCGGATTATGGGCAACACTATAGACCAGCCTTTTAGCACTATATTTAAGACTGTATACAAGACTGAAGTCAAGACTATATACTATTGACCAAACTGTAGTAAAGACTATATTTAGGCCAAATTTAAGTCAAGACTGCAATCAAAACTATAGATCAGAATATTAATCAGTCTATAATAGACACTATATGACTATACAGTTAAGACTATGGACCAGACTATAGACAAGACTGTAGAGCAGCTTATAGTCAATATTAATCGGCAGATTATTTACTAGTTTTTAATTATGACTATAGTCAAGTCCAGACTGTAGTCTAAACTATAGATCAGACTAAAAAGTCAAGATCAAAGACAACACTATAGACCAGTCATTAATCAGGAAAGCTATAAAAAAATACTATAGACCAAACTATAGTCAAGACCAGACTATTATCTAAACTGTATTCGAACCTATAAACGAGTCTTTTAACAAGATTATAGATAAGACTATAGTCAAGACTATGACCTCTCTAAAAGCTGGCATATAGTCAAGAATATGGACTAGACTACAAGCTAGCCTTCAGTGCATACTATCGACCAGACAATAGTCAAGACTATAGACCAGACTCTAGACAAGACTATAGACTTTACTTCGGGTTATAGGCAAGACTGTAGAACCAGACTTTCAGCACTATATTTAAAACTGTAGTGAGACTAATGTCAAGACTACAATCGAAACTGTAGATCAGACTGTTAATCATAGAATGGAAACTATATAGTCTACATAGGCTATATACTTGACTATATAGTTAAGACTATAGACCAGACTATAGAGCAGCTTATAGTCAATACTAATCGGCAGATTAGTGGACGCTATATTCAAGACTTTGGTAATCTTCAGATTGTCAGTGATTAGGTGATACCATTTCCTTTACAAAGGTGTGACATTCAGCCCCCAAACATTGTCTCATTAATAGTTAATGACGTTATACATTTTTGGGTTCATCATCTCAACTCAATCTTAAGTTAAACTTTCTTCATAATAAACGTGTGAATCTTATTTAGACTTAAAATCAAGCTCAAGCTTAAGAGAGTCAAAGCATATTACACCAAACACACCCAGCAAACACAAGGGTTTAAGATAAATTTATACTCAAACGTCTTGAGTTTGAGAATGATCATAGACTATAGTATAATTGATTATCTCTAGTCTCTGACTATCTTAGCACTGATCATTTTTAGTGTCTGACAACAAAAAAGTCGAGTTTATCAAATTCATTCTGTGACTGAGGTAAAGTTGACTAACTACTATAGATCAATTCTAGACTGTGATTACGGTAAAGTTGCTCAGCTATAGTGTATGACTACAGTATAGTAAAATTGTTCAACTCTAGTCTTTGACAAGATCAATGATCAGCTGCATTTTATCGGTACAATTTGAGTTTTTCAACTCTATAGAGACTACAGTTTCTAAACACAATTGCATAAAGTCAATCTCCTCTAGATTCTAACACAGAAGAGTATATTTGGAAATCAAAAACTTCTTAAGACTTTATGTTTGTTGGGTCATATTGCTAATGTTGTTGTTTTAAATTTGTATTACTCCATAACACATTGTTTATTTGGTGTGTTAAACAGTGTTGTTAAACTTTATAAAATATTACAATAACACCAACAACATTTACGATAACAACAAATTTACAATATTGTTGTTGTTGTTGATTTTTTAGCAAATTATCCATCCACCCAAATAGTAGGTCATGGTTTTCACGGTTTTACGCTTTTTTTTTGTGTATTTCAACTTCAACTTTTTTCTTGGTAGGTTTTTTGTTGCTGCCACACAACAATTGAAAGCGAAATTTTTGTCTGTTTTTTGTTTCAACAAGAATCTTTACCTTAATGTCTTTGGCCCGAGGAGTTAGCATGAAGGGGGAGTGGCATGAGGAATTTGTTGATATTTTTTTCTTTGTGACTTTTTGATGTTTTTCGTCATTTCGTTTGTTTTTGTATACAAATTGTTTATTGTTGGTTTAGGTTTTTATAATGTTTAATTCTGTATTTTTTATGATTTCAGAGATTTGAGATTTTTTTAATTTGCTGTAGTTAATTTTATTTATTATATACGCTAAGTTATTTCAACAATATGATAAATTATTATTAACGTTAATTTTGCGACAATTTTTAAATGAGAAGGAGGGTTTGATAACTATATGTAATCACTTGTTTTTATGTAATTTGTTTACTAAAAGACTGACAAAATTATGGGTTTCGAAAATTAATAATTTGTTTAAGTATCTAGCAACTTTAAACTTAATTTGTTTATTCACATCAAATTAAGTTTAAAGTGGAGCTTTGAGAACTGTAAGACTAGTCTACAGTGTAGTCTAGTTTGGTCTAGTCTATAGTCTAGTCTATAGTCTAGTCTATAGTCTAGTCTATAGTCTAGTCTATAGTCTAGTCTATAGTCTAGTCTATAGTCTAGTCTATAGTCTAGTCTATAGTCTAGTCTATAGTCTAGTCTATAGTCTATTCTATAGTCTAGTCTATAGTCTAGTCTATAGTCTAGTCTATAGTCTAGTTTATAGTCTAGTCTATAGTCTAGTCTATAGTCTAGTCTATAGTCTAGTCTATAGTCTAGTCTATAGTCTAGTCTATAGTCTAGTCTATAGTCTATCTAGTCTAGTCTATAGTCTAGTCTATAGTCTATTCTATAGTCTAGTCTATAGTCTAGTCTATAGTCTAGTCTATAGTCTAGTCTATAGTCTAGTCTATAGTCTAGTCTATAGTCTAGTCTATAGTCAAGTCTATAGTCTAGTCTATAGTCAAGTCTATAGTCTAGTCTATAGTCTAGTCTATAGTCTAGTCTATAGTCTAGTCTATAGTCTAGTCTATAGTCTAGTCTATAATCTAGTCTATAGTCTAGTCTATAGTCTAGTCTATAGTCTAGTCTATAGTCTAGTCTATAGTCTAGTCTATAGTCTAGTCTATAGTCTAGTCTATAGTCTAGTCTATAGTCTAGTCTATAGTCTAGTCTATAGTCTAGTCTATAGTCTAGTCTATAGTCTAGTCTATAGTCTAGTCTATAGTCTAGTCTATAGTCTAGTCTATAGTCTAGTCTATAGTCTAGTCTATAGTCTAGTCTATAGTCTAGTCTATAGTCTAGTCTATAGTCTAGTCTATAGTCTAGTCTATAGTCTAGTCTATAGTCTAGTCTATAGTCTAGTCTATAGTCTAGTCTATAGTCTAGTCTATAGTCTAGTCTATAGTCTAGTCTATAGTCTAGTCTATAGTCTAGTCTATAGTCTAGTCTATAGTCTAGTCTATAGTCTAGTCTATAGTCTAGTCTATAGTCTAGAATATTTTAATTAAATTTAGTTTAGGGGTTCTAGAAAACAAATATATGCCACTAGAACTAAGAATGGAGAGGGTTTTGAGGCATGTGTATCCTACAACATCAGGATCGCATAAATAAAATTTTGGTAATATTAAAGAAAATCGACTATACTTTAGAGTAAAGTTTTCATATAACTAGATAAAGGGGTTTTGTTTTTTTTTTTTTTCTTCTAGTTATTAATTCGTTTCATTCAATGATATATAAATGTTAGTATTTTGAGAGTCTATAATAATAGAGCATGTAATAAGCCTTGATTGTTAAGGAATTAGGACACGAACTCCCCCACCCGACTCCTAGCTAGCTAATCAATGGCTCTCATCGTCCTGGTTTCTTAACATTCATTCCCCGGAAATCAGAGTATAAAACTGTCTTTAGTAAACAGAGCTTTGTTTAGAACTCTTATTGTGTATTTTGATTTCCTGGCTTTAGTCAGAATAATTTTTGATATTAGTTTAGTTTTCTAGCCATATCAATTTGATGTTCTTTCTAAAGATATAAAAAAAGATAATCTTGTAGATTCTATGAGATTTCAAAATGTTACATTGTCTAGTCTATAGTCTAGTCTATAGCCTAGTCTATTGTCTAGTCTATAGTCTAGTCTATAGTCTAGTCTATAGTCTAGTCTATAGTCTAGTCTATAGTCTAGTCTATAGTCTAGTCTATAGTCTAGTCTATAGTCTAGTCTATAGTCTAGTCTATAGTCTAGTCTATAGTCTAGTCTATAGTCTGGTCTATAGTCTAGTCTATAGTCTAGTCTATAGTCTGGTCTAAAGTCTAGGCTAAAGTCTAGTCTATAGTCAAGTCTATAGTCTAGTCTATAGTCTAGTCTATAGTCTAGTCTATAGTCTAGTCTATAGTCTAGTCTATAGTCTAGTCTATAGTCTAGTCTATAGTCTAGTCTATAGTCTAGTCTATAGTCTAGTATATAGTCTAGTCTATAGTCTAGTCTATAGTCTAGTCTATAGTCTAGTCTATAGTCTAGTCTATAGTCTAGTCTATAGTCTAGTCTATAGTCTAGTCTATAGTCTAGTCTATAGTCTAGTTTATAGTCTAGTCTATAGTCTAGTCTATAGTCTAGTCTATAGTCTAGTCTATAGTCTAGTCTATAGTCTAGTCTATAGTCTAGACTATAGGCTAGTTTATAATCTAGTCTATAATCTAGTCTATAATCTAGTCTATAATCTAGTCTATAATCTAGTCTATATCTAGTCTATAGTCTAGTCTATAGTCTAATCTATAGTCTAGTCTATAGTCTAGTCTATAGTCTAGTCTATAGTCTAGTCTATAGTCTAGTCTATAGTCTAGTCTATAGTCTAGTCTATAGTCTAGTCTATAGTCTAGTCTATAGTCTAGTCTATAGTCTAGTCTATAGTCTAGTCTATAGTCTAGTCTATAGTCAGTCTATAGTCTAGTCTATAGTCTAGTCTATAGTCTAGTCTATAGTCTAGTCTATAGTCTAGTCTAGTCTGTAGATTAGTCTATAGTCTGGTCTATAGTCTAGTCTATAATCTACTCTATCATCTAGTCTATAATCCAGTCTGTAATCTAGTCTGTATTCTACATTTAACTATTTTTACTTCTTTACATCCCCCTCTGAATACCCTTAATATTATATCCAATTCCTGTTCATTTCCACTTAAATACACACAATTTAATAATTGTTGAAGGAATTTTTTTTAAACAAAAAGACTTCTCTCTCTCTGTACAACCAGTTTTAATTCCCACCCTGATTAATCTTTAAATGATATATCCAAATCTTAAATGTATCATAAAAATTCCTTTGAAACTCAAAAAAAATATATATATTAAACTATATAAAAAGTAACAACTGCAACAATATATACATATAAATGATATGTGTCGTTTTTAAGGTGGTCACCGCAACAAGTTGTACATCCACTTTCATTTTTCATTAAATATGACACCGAAAGAAAATTACAATAACAACAATAGCAGCAGCAGCAGCAATAACAATAGCACCACAAATCGACAACTAGCATATACCGGACACAATCATAACCATCATCTTCCAAAATATATACATATGTGTATATACATACATATATACGTCCAATGATCCATACCATACCAGTAACAATGCCATTGCCACCACCAACCAATATTATCATCATCATCAGCCAGCCAGCCACACATTTATATTCATTGGCCATAGTTTTGGAATGACTATGATCATTTTATTTAATAGCTTTAATGTTTTTGTTGTGTTTGCCTTTTCCGTCTACTTAACACAAACATTTGGTCAAAATTCATAAGTTACCACTAGTGAGTGGTCTTTGGTAATTTAAAGAAAGTTTTTCTCTCCTTTAGATATAAAATTTCTTAATAGAGTTTTCAAAATATTTTTCTAATCATCTTTCTTTATAATAATTGAATAAATCTGAGAGCAATAATTGAGTGAAAAGAAAATTTTAAGATTTCTATTACCACCCTCGCATGTTTAGCTAAATGATCTGTCAATATTAAGCTTCTTAAAAAAAAGACCCAATAAAAACGTAAAATAATCAGAATAGCGTGATCAATCTATAAACCACAAACCGTTGGAATTCTTCATGTGAGTGTCGATTTTCAAAAAAGTGTTTCCTTCTAATTTCTAAAAAAGCAAATCGTGAATGTTATTTTATATAAATAAACATAAATATAACAAAATTAGATTTCATTTCTTTTGCTTGTTTGTTCCCTTAAACTAAAACTGCAGGTAATAAAACAAAATTTACTTTCAACTATTTCAAGTATTTTGTTACCAATTTCTTATATGTGTTTTTCGCCGATATATTGACACGTAAGACCCCAAAAAAAAAGAAAAAAGTTTAAGCAAATCATTTGTTAAACGATTTATTAGCTGTTGTATGTTTCTCCAAAAAGAAGGAAATATAATAACTTTGGACCCAAAAAAAAAACTTATGCTTATGGCAACCAAACGATGTTTTTGACAAGCAACCCATTTTGTTTAATAATCATCATGCCAACAAACTCTTGTTTAAGTGAAACCGAAAGCTTTACCTATATCTCTCTTTTGTTTAAAATATTGATGGTTCAATTACTTATTATTAAATAACAACTGAAAATTTTAAAACAGTTGTATTAAAATTACCAATAATCACTTATAATTTGAGGGCCTATTTCATTGAACATTTTTCTTATTTAGACATTTTGTATAAAACAAAATGTTTTTTTTTCCAGACTTCGTTAATAAACGTCAATCAATTTAATATTTTTTGTTTTTAAGTTTTAAAATAAATAAATTTCTTTTTGTCTTTATCGGTATGTAAGATTTTTGCTGGCAACACCCTTAGGAAAAGTTAAATGATTTTGCAAATTATTGATTGATAGAGAGAAACGGCTGTTGCGTAAAAATTTGTTGAGCTTTAAATTAAACAATGGTAAAGCTTCATACAAAATATTTTTAAAAAGTTTATAAGATACTCAAATATTGCTTAAACCAGGTCCAACTCAATTTAAGATTTTCTAGTTCAGTTCTAGTTCAGTTCTAGTTCAGTTCTAGTTCAGTTCTAGTTCAGTTCTAGTTCAGTTCTAGTTCAGTTCTAGTTCAGTTCTAGTTCAGTTCTAGTTCAGTTCTAGTTCAGTTCTAGTTCAGTTCTAGTTCAGTTCTAGTTCAGTTCTAGTTCAGTTCTAGTTCAGGTTTAGTTCAGGTCTAGTTCAGTTCTAGTTCAGTTCTAGTTCAGTTCTAGTTCAGTTCTAGTTCAGTTCTAGTTCAGTTCTAGTTCAGTTCTAGTTCAGTTCTAGTTCAGTTCTAGTTCAGTTCTAGTTCAGTTCTAGTTCAGTTCTAGTTCAGTTCTAGTTCAGTTCTAGTTCAGTTCTAGTTCAGTTCTAGTTCTGTTCTAGTTCTGTTCTAGTTCTGTTCTAGTTCTGTTCTAGTTCTGCTCTAGTTCTGTTCTAGTTCTGTTCTAGTTCTGTTCTAGTTCTGTTCTAGTTCTGTTCTAGTTCTGTTCTAATTCTGTTCTAGTTCAGTTCTAGTTCAGTTCTAGTTCAGTTCTAGTTCAGTTCTAGTTCAGTTCTAGTTCAGTTCTAGTTCAGTTCTAGTTCAGTTCTAGTTCAGTTCTAGTTCAGTTCTAGTTCAGTTCTAGTTCAGTTCTAGTTCAGTTCTAGTTCAGTTCTAGTTCAGTTCTAGTTCAGTTCTTGTTCAGTTCTTGTTCAGTTCTAGTTCAGTTCTTGTTCAGTTCTTGTTCAGTTCTTGTTCAGTTCTAGTTCAGTTCTAGTTCAGTTCGAGTTCAGTTCGAGTTCAGTTCGAGTTCAGTTCGAGTTCAGTTCGAGTTCAGTTCGAGTTCAGTTCTAGTTTAGTTCTAATTCAGGTCTAGTTCAGTTCTAGTTCAGTTCTAGTTCAGTTCTAGTTCAGTTCTAGTTCAGTTCTAGTTCAGTTCTAGTTCAGTTCTAGTTCAGTTCTAGTTCAGTTCTAGTTCAGTTCTAGTTCAGTTCTAGTTCTAGTTCAGTTCTAGTTCAGTTCTAGTTTAGTTCTAGTTCAGTTTTAGTTCAGTTCTGGTTCAGTTCTAGTTCAGTTCTAGCTCAGTTCAAGTTCAGTTCTAGTTGAGTTCTAGTTCAGTTCTTGTTCAGTTCTAGTTCAGTTCTAGTTCAGTTCTAGTTCAGTTCTTGATCAGTTCTAGCTTAGTTCTAGTTCAGTTCAGTTCAGTTCTAGTTCTGTTCTAGTTCTGTTCTAGTTCTGTTCTAGTTCTGTTCTAGTTCTGTTCTAGTTCTGTTCTAGTTCTGTTCTAGTTCTGTTCTAGTTCTGTTCTAGTTCTGTTCTAGTTCTGTTCTAGTTCTGTTCTAGTTCTGTTCTAGTTCTGTTCTAGTTCTGTTCTAGTTCTGTTCTAGTTCTGTTCTAGTTCTGTTCTAGTTCTGTTCTAGTTCTGTTCTAGTTCTGTTCTAGTTCTGTTCTAGTTCTGTTCTAGTTCTGTTCTAGTTCTGTTCTAGTTCTGTTCTAGTTCTGTTCTAGTTCTGTTCTAGTTCTGTTCTAGTTCTGTTCTAGTTCTGTTCTAGTTCTGTTCTAGTTCTGTTCTAGTTCTGTTCTAGTTCTGTTCTAGTTCTGTTCTAGTTCTGTTCTAGTTCTGTTCTAGTTCTGTTCTAGTTCTGTTCTAGTTCTGTTCTAGTTCTGTTCTAGTTCTGTTCTAGTTCTGTTCTAGTTCTGTTCTAGTTCTGTTCTAGATCTGTTCTAGTTCTGTTCTAGTTCTGTTCTAGTTCTGTTCTAGTTCTGTTCTAGTTCTGTTCTAGTTCTGTTCTAGTTCTGTTCTAGTTCTGTTCTAGTTCTGTTCTAGTTCTGTTCTAGTTTTGTTCTAGTACTGTTCTAGTTCTGTTCTAGTTCTGTTCTAGTTCTGTTCTAGTTCTGTTCTAGTTCTGTTCTTGTTCTATTAGTATTCGTTCAAATTCTTCTTATTGGAAATCCTGTGAACTTTTTAACCTCAACGACTTTAGCTCTATCTTAAATAAGTAAAATCTTGCCCAATATTTGACATATTTATATTCAAATCAAAACTAAAATTGTGTAAACTGTTTTTAACCCAAAATTAACCTCTTCATTAACATTACATTAAAGCTCATTTTCCCCTCATATAACATGAAAAATTTATTAAACATATTTCTTCTCATAAACATTATGAAATGCACAAGAGTTCCCTTAAGGCTTTGTTAAAACTTTATATAGAAAATTGTAGTTGGTTTTTTTCCGGCCGCTATTAAGGTAATAGTACAAGTATTAGATAACAACAACTTCATCATAAACCAGTAGTTAACTCATCTCTATATAGTGTTATTTAATTCTTGTATTTAGTCTTTATTTTCATGTATTTTTTGCTCAACCTAAAACAAATCGTGACTTTTATGACATTTTCCAATTTTTCAAATGTTTTTTTTTGGGTTTTTTTTCTTCTATTTCATCTTCGTTTACGTTACATTATATAGCAAGTAGCTTCAGATTTTCTTTTAAGTTCAAGCATCCAAAAAACTACAACAACATCTTTGCAATTATTACTTAAACATTTTTTGTAGTTTTTTTTTAACCACAAAGTAAACTTGTATTGTAATTTTTTGGTTTTAACCAAAACTAGTTACTTGCCCCAAGTAGTATTTTTTTGCCACATTTTCCATTGGGGGCTGCGGTTTTGTTGTTTACTTTTTTCCCGCTCATCGTATTAATGTCAGCTAAATGTCATCTTTAAATCAAAATAGTTATTGTAGTATTACTGTGGTAAAGTTTTGCTTTTTTGCAATATTTGCTAAAAACCACCTTTCCGTAATTTTTTAATTAAATTGTAACATTTGCGTGTCATTAATTTAATAGAGTGATTATAAAGTTCAATTGTTAATGTTAACACTATATTCGCCTAAATTTTCGGTATTGCCTATAAAATTTTAAATTAACTATTTATTTTCTTTTGTAAACTTTTTTACATGCTTTCACTAACAAACACAAAACACTTGCAAAAAAAAAAAAAAAAACTTTTTAAAACAGCCGGTGATTATTAAACCCGTAAGTAAAATTTTTAATGTAGTTTTTATTTTATGTGATTTGTTTTTTATTTTTAGATAAAAATAAAGATATGGTAACATATCTATGGTTATTTTATTTAATGGTCAAAACACAGCATGTTTTGCACTTAACCAAAAAAATATATAAATTGAAAGACAAGCAATAATTTGAAAAATAAATTGCCAACGCCTAATGAAAATATGGCACAAAACTCTCTCAAATATTCGACATAAATAGTTTTGATATTAAGTGCTAAAAGACAAAATAGCAAATAGAAAATAACTAAAACATTTTTGAAATAAATAAAACTGCTTTACAAAAATTCAAATCATTTTGGTTTAAGCTTTGACTAAAGCTAAATTCCGGCTATATTCTTCAATATTTTAAACAGAATACTGCTGAGGCTATAGCTGAAATTAACTGTACCAAAAGCTGAGACTTTTAATACAGTTCTACTTCAGTACTCGATCAACTCTAGAGTAGTTCTATTTCTATTTCAGTTCTAGTTCTGTTCTAATTCAGTTCTGGTTTAATTATAGTTGTCTTTTAGTTCACTTCAAGTTCTGTTCAAGTTCTGTTCTAATTCAGTTCTATTTCTGTTCTGGTTCTATTATAATCTATTCTAGTTCTGTTCCAGTTCTATTCTATTCTAATTCCGTTCTAGTTCTATTCTATTCTAATTCCGTTCTAGTTCTATTCTAGTTCTATTCTAGTTCTGTTCTAGTTCTGTTCTAGTTCTGTTCTAGTTCTGTTCTAGTTCTGTTCTAGTTCTGTTCTTGTTCTGTTCTAGTTCTGTTCTAGTTCTGTTCTAGTTCTGTTCTAGTTCTGTTCTAGTTCTGTTCTAGTTCTGTTCTAGTTCTGTTCTAGTTCTGTTCTAGTTCTGTTCTAGTTCTGTTCTAGTTCTGTTCTAGTTCTGTTCTAGTTCTGTTCTAGTTCTGTTCTAGTTCTGTTCTAGTTCTGTTCTAGTTCTGTTCTAGTTCTGTTCTAGTTCTGTTCTAGTTCTGTTCTAGTTCTGTTCTAGTTCTGTTCTAGTTCTGTTCTAGTTCTGTTCTAGTTCTGTTCTAGTTCTGTTCTAGTTCTGTTCTAGTTCTGTTCTAGTTCTGTTCTAGTTCTGTTCTAGTTCTGTTCTAGTTCTGTTCTAGTTCTGTTCTAGTTCTGTTCTAGTTCTGTTCTAGTTCTGTTCTAGTTCTGTTTCTAGTTCTGTTTCTAGTTCTGTTCTAGTTCTGTTCTAGTTCTGTTCAAGTTCTGTTCTAGTTCTGTTCTAGTTCTGTGCTAGTTCTGTTCTAGTTCTGTTCTAGTTCTAGTTCTGTACAGTTTGTTCTATTTCTGTACTAGTTCTGTTCTGGTTCTGTTCTCTGTTCTGGTTCTATTTCTGGTTCTGTTCTGGTTCTGTTCTGGTCGGTTCTGGTTCTGTCTGGTTCTGTTCTGGTTCTGTTCTGGTTCTGTTCTGGTTCTGTTCTGGTTTCTGTTCTGGTTCTTGTTCGGGTTCTGTCTGGTTCTGTTCTGGTTCTGTTCTGGTTCTGTTCTGGTTCTGTTCTGGTTCTGTTCTGGTTCTGTTCTGGTTCTTTTCTGTTTCTGTTCTGGTTCTGTCTGGGTTCTGTTCTGTTCTGGTTCTGTTCTGGTTCTGTTCTGGTTCTGTTCTGGTTCTGTGGTTCTGTTTTGGTTCTGTTCTGGTTCTGTTCTGGTTCTGTTCTGGTTCTGTTCTGGTTCTGTTCTGGTTCTGTTCTAATTCTGTTCTGGTTCTGTTCTAGTTCTGTTCTAGTTCTGTTCGAGTTCTGTTCTAGTTCTATTCTAGTTCTGTTCTAGTTCTGTTCTAGTTCTGTTCTAGTTCTGTTCTAGTTCTGTTCTAGTTCTGTTCTAGTTCTGTTCTAGTTCTGTTCTAGTTCTGTTCTAGTTCTGTTCTAGTTCTGTTCTAGTTCTGTTCTAGTTCTGTTCTAGTTCTGTTCTAGTTCTGTTCTAGTTCTGTTCTAGTTCTGTTCTAGTTCTGTTCTAGTTCTGTTCTAGTTCTGTTCTAGTTCTGTTCTAGTTCTGTTCTAGTTCTGTTCTAGTTCTGTTCTAGTTCTGTTCTAGTTCTGTTCTAGTTCTGTTCTAGTTCTGTTCTAGTTCTGTTCTAGTTCTGTTCTAGTTCTGTTCTAGTTCTGTTCTAGTTCTGTTCTAGTTCTGTTCTAGTTCTGTTCTAGTTCTGTTCTAGTTCTGTTCTAGTTCTGTTCTAGTTCTGTTGTAGTTCTTTTCTAGTTCTGTTCTAGTTCTGTTCTAGTTCTGTTCTAGTTCTGTTCTAGTTCTGTTCTAGTTCTGTTGTAGTTCTTTTCTAGTTCTGTTCTAGTTCAAGTTCTGTTATAGCTCTGTTCTTATTCTGCTCAAGTTCTCAAGTTCGTGTTCCCTTATAGTTTCAGTTCTGTTCAGTTCTAGCTCAGTTTATATTCAAGCTGGGCGATAGTCGATTCTATAGCTGACACTTGTCCAACGCAGATGCTTTCATAAGCATTTTCTTAACAAATTCTTAAATTATAAATTTTAAAAAATGTTCTTTTATCAATATGTATTTGACTCTTTACAAAATTCTTAGGAAAAATTTCGAACATTTAAAATTGTTCATTATAAAAACCACTTCAATTTACCCCCAAAAAACTGACTTGTAACACATGTTATAAATTATTAAAAATAAAATTTAAACAAAAATTATTTGTTCATGTCTTGTTTACCACTTCTGACCATATTTGTACGATTTCTAAGAAATTCTCCCACAATACAGAGGACGTACATACAAGCAAGCAAACAAACAAATAAAAACCAACTGCTACTGTTCATGACCCATAAAACCAACAAATATGTATGTGAAGTTTTTTTTATTTGGCGCCCATTATTAGCAATCATTAAATTAAATTTTTGCTGTTCTTTTTTTTGCCATAATTTATTTGGCAAAACGTTTAAAAATGTTTAAAGGCAAATACATAAACCACAGCAATGAGTCAATGAATATAGACACATTTTATTGGCGTTTTTTTGGTAATAATGTGTGTTGATTTTACATATTTGGTAATTTCTGAATTATTACCAAAAACAATCACGTTGATATGATAATATTGGTCATTTTGTTATTAAAAGGCCAGAATTTGTTGGGCTATTGTAAAAGCTACCGTTTGTTTTCTAAGAAATTTAAAGGAATTTCTTTAAACAAAGTTATTACACGTGCCTTATGTCAACTCTGCCCCAGTCATGGGCATTTCTTGTAGTAAGAGTGTGAGTACTTAGCCAAAAAAGTACAGTGTGAGAGTTATTATCTTGCAATAGTTGTGTTCGTTTTAATCATTAAAAACCACTTCTTCTTCTACTACTTCGTAAAATGTATATTGCCCATCACTGCCTTAGAGACAACAAAACTATTATTTTTAATAAAACTTGTAATTTAAAAGTTGAAAGCTTTATAATCTAGAGCATTACACTTCTCATGTATTTAATCTTAGTTTTTTTTTCGCCCATTTTATTCTCAATCTTATTTTCGTCTATTCTTTTTTGTATTATTTTTATAAATAACATTTTCATAACCCAGATAATAGTGTGAACTTAATTAATTGATAAACTTTATTTATTAATTAAGATAAAAACACAATATTTTTTCTGTTAAACCAAAATAAACAAAAAAAGCATTAAAATTAATTAACATTTTTTTTTAAGTGGTAAAGCTCAGTTGTGGCCAAAAATTACTGGTAATTCTATTTTTCGGGGTTTTATGAGAGAAAATTTATGACTTAATCGTAAAACTAGTGTCTCACCAAAATGCCATTAATATGCAATGTTTTTTGCCCAAATTATATTTACCATGTTTTACTGAAAGCTTTAAAAAAAACTCCATTAAATGTCAGAAAAGATTTTAAACACGAACTCTGCCAAAGTGATTTGAAGTTAGATTATTAAAATACATTTTACACTTTTATAACTGCTGTCGCTTTTTTTTATAATTCTGTGCATGATTTATGTTACATGACTCATTATTGATAAATTGATTTAGATAATGGCGGTAATTTTTTGGGTTATTTTTTGACTGCCCACTTAAAAAAAAATTAATTGAAATTCTTCTGATTTATACAAAAAAAAATATATTTTCAAATTCATTCTCTTTAATCTCTTAAGGTCTTATTAAATAAACTCATTGCCCCAACTTAGTTCTAAATTCAGTTCTACCTCTGTTCTAATTCAGTTCTAGTTCAGTTCTAGTTCATTTCAGTTCTAGTTCAGTTCTAGTTCAGTTCTAGTTCAGTTCTAGTTCAGTTCTAGTTCAGTTCTAGTTCAGTTCTAGTTCAGTTCTAGTTCAGTTCTAGTTCAGTTCTAGTTCAGTTCTAGTTCAGTTCTAGTTCAGTTCTAGTTCAGTTCTAGTTCAGTTCTAGTTCAGTTCTAGTTCAGTTCTAGTTCAGTTCTAGTTCAGTTCTAGTTCAGTTCTAGTTCAGTTCTAGTTCAGTTCTAGTTCAGTTCTAGTTCAGTTCTAGTTCAGTTCTAGTTCAGTTCTAGTTCAGTTCTAGTTCAGTTCTAGTTCAGTTCTAGTTCAGTTCTAGTTCAGTTCTAGTTCAGTTCTAGTTCAGTTCTAGTTCAGTTCTAGTTCAGTTCTAGTTCAGTTCTAGTTCAGTTCTAGTTCAGTTCTAGTTCAGTTCTAGTTCAGTTCTAGTTCAGTTCTAGTTCAGTTCAGTTAGTTCAGTTCTAGTTCAGTTCTAGTTTCAGTTCTAGTTCAGTTCTAGTTCAGTTCTAGTTCAGTTCTAGTTCAGTTCTAGTTCAGTTCTAGTTCAGTTCTAGTTCAGTTCTAGTTCGTCTAGTTCAGTTCTAGTTCTGTTCTAGTTCTGTTCTAGTTTGTTCTAGTTCTGTTCTAGTTTTGTTCTAGTTCTGTTCTGTCTGTTCTAGTTCTGTTTTCTAGTTCTGTTCTAGTTCTGTTCTAGTTCTGTTCTAGTTCTGTTCTAGTTCTGTTTCTAGTTCTGTTCTAGGTTCTGTTCTAGTTGTCTAGTCGACCTAGTTCTGTTCTAGTTCTGTTCTAGTTCTGTTCTAGTTCTGTTCTATTTCTGATCTAGTTCTGTTCTAGTCTGTTCTAGTTCTGTTCTAGTTTTGTTCTAGTTATGTTCTAGTTTCTGTTCTAGTTCTGTTCTAGTTCTGTTCTAGTTCTGTTCTAGTTCTGTTCTAGTTCTGTTCTAGTTCTGTTCTAGTTCTGTTCTAGTTTTGTTCTAGTTCTGTTGTAGTTCTGCTCTAGTTCTGTTCTAGTTCTGTTCTAGTTCTGTTGTAGTTCTGTTGTAGTTCTGTTCTAGTTCTGTTCTAGTTCTGTTCTAGTTCTGTTCTAGTTCTGTTCTAGTTCTGTCTTAGTTCAGTTCTAGTTCTGTTCTGTTCTAGTTCTGTTCTAGTTCTGTTTTAGTTCTGTTCTAGTTTTGTTCTAGTTCTGTTCTAGTTCAGTTCTAGTTCTGTTCTAGTTCTGTTCTAGTTCAGTTCTAGTGCTAGTTCGGTTCTAGTTCAGTTCTAATTCAGTTCTAGTTCAGTTCTAGTTCAGTTCTAGTTCAGTTCTAGTTCAGTTCTAGTTCAGTTCTAGTTCAGTTCTAGTTCAGTTCTAGTTCAGTTCTAGTTCAGTTCTAGTTCAGTTCTAGTTCAGTTCTAGTTCAGTTCTAGTTCAGTTCTAGTTCAGTTCTAGTTCAGTTCTAGTTCAGTTCTAGTTCAGTTCTAGTTCAGTTCTAGTTCAGTTCTAGTTCAGTTCTAGTTCAGTTCTAGTTCAGTTCTAGTTCAGTTCTAGTTCAGTTCTAGTTCAGTTCTAGTTCAGTTCTAGTTCAGTTCTAGTTCAGTTCTAGTTCAGTTCTAGTTCAGTTCTAGTTCAGTTCTAGTTCAGTTCTAGTTCAGTTCTAGTTCAGTTCTAGTTCAGTTCTAGTTCAGTTCTAGTTCAGTTCTAGTTCAGTTCTAGTTCAGTTCTAGTTCAGTTCTAGTTCAGTTCTAGTTCAGTTCTAGTTCAGTTCTAGTTCAGTTCTAGTTCAGTTCTAGTTCAGTTCTAGTTCAGTTCTAGTTCAGTTCTAGTTCAGTTCTAGTTCAGTTCTAGTTCAGTTCTAGTTTAGTTCAGTTCTAGTTCAGTTCTAGTTCAGTTCTAGTTCAGTTCTAGTTCAGTTCTAGTTCAGTTCTAGTTCAGTTCTAGTTCAGTTCTAGTTCAGTTCTAGTTCAGTTCTAGTTCTGTTCTAGTTCAGTTCTAGTTCAGTTCTAGTTCAGTTCTAGTTCAGTTCTAGTTCAGTTCTAGTTCAGTTCTAGTTCAGTTCTAGTTCAGTTCTAGTTCAGTTCTTGTTCAGTTCTAGTTCAGTTCTAGTTCAGTTCTAGTTCAGTTCTAGTTCAGTTCTAGTTCAGTTCTAGTTCAGTTCTAGTTCAGTTCTAGTTCTCTTCTAGTTCTGTTCTAGTTCTGTTCTAGTTCTGTTCTAGTTCTGTTCTAGTTCTGTTCTAGTTCTGTTCTAGTTCTGTTCTAGTTCAATTCTAGTTCTGTTCTAGTTCTGTTCTAGTTCTGTTCCAGTTCTGTTCTAGTTCTGTTCTTGTTCTGTTCTAGTTCTGTTCTAGTTCTGTTCTAGTTCAGTTCTAGTTCTGTTTTAGTTTTGTTCTAGTTCTGTTATAGTTCTGTTCTGTTCTAGTTCTGTTATAGTTCTGTTCTAGTTCTGTTCTAGTTCCGCTCTAGTTCTGTTCTAGTTCTGTTCTAGTTCTGTTCTAGTTCTGTTCTAGTTCTGTTCTAGTTCTGTTCTAGTTCTGTTCTAGTTCTGTTCTAGTTCTGTTCTAGCTCTGTTCTAGTTCTGTTCTAGTTCTGTTCTAGTTCTGTTCTAGTTCTGTTCTAGTTCTGTTCTAGTTCTGTTCTAGTTCTGTTCTAGTTCTGTTCTAGTTCTGTTCTAGTTCTGTTCTAGTTCTGTTCTAGTTCTGTTCTAGTTCTGTTCTAGTTCTGTTCTAGTTCTGTTCTAGTTCTGTTCTAGTTCTGTTCTAGTTCTGTTCTAGTTCTGTTCTAGTTCTGTTCTAGTTCTGTTCTAGTTCTGTTCTAGTTCTAGTTCTGTTCTAGTTCTGTTCTAGTTCAGTTCTAGTTCAGTTCTAGTTCAGTTCTAGTTCAGTTCTAGTTCAGTTCTAGTTCAGTTCTAGTTCAGTTCTAGTTCAGTTCTAGTTCAGTTCTAGTTCAGTTCTAGTTCAGTTCTAGTTCAGTTCTAGTTCAGTTCTAGTTCAGTTCTAGTTCAGTTCTAGTTCAGTTCTAGTTCAGTTCTAGTTCAGTTCTAGTTCAGTTCTAGTTCAGTTCTAGTTCAGTTCTAGTTCAGTTCTAGTTCAGTTCTAGTTCAGTTCTAGTTCAGTTCTAGTTCAGTTCTAGTTCAGTTCTAGTTCAGTTCTAGTTCAGTTCTAGTTCAGTTCTAGTTCAGTTCTAGTTCAGTTCTAGTTCAGTTCTAGTTCAGTTCTAGTTCAGTTCTAGTTCAGTTCTAGTTCAGTTCTAGTTCAGTTCTAGTTCAGTTCTAGTTCAGTTCTAGTTCAGTTCTAGTTCAGTTCTAGTTCAGTTCTAGTTCAGTTCTAGTTCAGTTCTAGTTCAGTTCTAGTTCAGTTCTAGTTCAGTTCTAGTTCAGTTCTAGTTCAGTTCTAGTTCAGTTCTAGTTCAGTTCTAGTTCAGTTCTTAGTTCAGTTCTAGTTCAGTTCTAGTTCAGTTCTAGTTCAGTTCTAGTTCAGTTCTAGTTCAGTTCTAGTTCAGTTGTGGTTCAGTTCTAGTTCAGTTCTAGTTCAGAGCCCAAATTATGGCATACGATATCGATCGAAATCTCAATAGAATCTAAATGGAGATTTCGATCGATTATCGTATGCCATAATTTGGGCCCAGTTCGAGTTCTGTTGTTGTTCTGTTTTAGTTCTGTTCTAGTTCAGGTATAGTTCAGTTCTGGTTAAGTTCTAGTTCAGTTGTAGTTTGAAACTATATGAAGAGTTACTCAGATCGATCATATAGACCAATCTGTCGATTGTTTTTTTACTCAAGAAAACTGTTTTCGTACCTTAAAGACAACTCAGTTTGTTATTTCATACCAAATTTAACACATTTCTACTTTCCAGCTACTTAACGAAACATAACAAATTACAACCTTTTAACTTAATCACATTAGCCATACAGTCAAACTTAATTTCATTTTTCTACATATTCCCAACTTTCTAAACAATTCCTCTTTACCTTTCTAATGGCTGATTAATTATCCAGCAACATTTCCCTTCGAACAACAAATATCAAAACCCTGACAGCTAAGCAACAATGCCAACATATTCATTGATTTCCCAAAGGGTTCAAAGTGAAACAAATTGATAATTACATGCATATTTTGTTGTAGTATTTTTTTCTTCTTCTCTCTAACATATAATCACTTATAATTATTATACAATTATTATTACAGTCAAGCTACTACTACTATTACTTTGTTTTAGTTATATGAACGATTTGAAGTTTGTTCGTTTTCTTAGCCCTGTCTTAAAGTTTTGTTATTACTTTAACTTAAACGATGTGAAAATCATTTAAAATGGTCTATTAAATGTAATTTACGCTAGTTTGAATTTTAAATTAATTTTTTAACAAAATATCTCACAAAACAGAAGCTGTTGAAAAAATGCAAACAATGAGAAAATAATGGCTACTGTTGCTACCAGTAGATGACTGTGAGTAGCAGCGCCAGCTGTTTGATGCAATTTTTATAAAGTGATTTATTAGTTAGAAAAAGACTTTGGGTTATGAAGCAAAACAAAAAAAAAAAAAAAAAAAAAAAACAACAAAAATTAATTATATTTGAGATAATTATTTTAAAATAATTTAGAATAAAATTGGAAAGGAAAGTTAACAAGTTAAAGTGGTTAGTTGTGTATTGACATTTTTAAGAAATAGTTTTTATTTAATATGATTTATTATATTATTAGAGTGAAAAGGAACTAAATTGTGGAATTAAATTAATCTGTTAATTTGTTTGATTAAAATGCACTGCCTCTCTGTGGTATAACTCTGATGAGAACTTAAGTAGTGTTATGATAGTTTGAATGAAAATGAGTTACCGGTAGAGGTTGAAAAATGAGTTCTCGCCCTATAGCCGAGACTTTCTTTAAACAATTCTTATATATTATTTTATATTTAATAATTAGAATATAAATAAAACTTTTAACATTTTCTAATAAATATTAATTTTTATTTACAGGCTTCTCGCAAAGTTTCAAAATGTGGTTATTTATTCGTTGCACCAGATTGGGACTTCAGTAATCCTCTCTACAGAACTAAGGTAAGTTTGAGATTGTTTCTTATGTACTTTAACTCATAAACTTATGCTCTTTGGAGTCTAATTGGAGCAACGGTACCTAAATACAGATCTACAGATCCTGAGGGATCCAAAGAAAGTGACCAGTTTAGATAAATGTTCATCTGATCGTACGAAATAACCAGCCACCAGTTGGTCTCCCCTGCAATCTCTTCAACACTTTTAAACTAAAGTTAAAACTTTTGTGATATCTTTCCTCATGGATATACTGAGAAAAAGTCTGGTTCTTCGCTACTTGGGAACCTTACAAAGTTTTTTCCCAGATCGAAATGATCAACAAATATTTCGACGTAGAAACATTCTTTAACATCACTCGCGCATAAGTCTCCTTCTTGTGTTGAATCTAAATTTGTTTACCTTTTACAAATTATTTCTCTGATATCCCTCATGAATATACCGGGGAAAGGACTGGTTAATCGACTAATTCAAAGTTTGTTCGGGATTTGCGAACCATACGAAGTATAAGCTGAAAACCAATGGTTGGTAATGAACGGTCCTAGTATTTGACTTAAGATCAATATATTGATCTAGAATTTTTTTTCCAAGCAAGGCAAGGCAACGTTACTTTGATGGCAAGGCAACGTTACTTTGATAAACCGCCGACATCTTGTTGTTATAGCAGCGTAGAGGTGCTATCAGCAATTCTAGTCTGCCGCGACAAGTCTTGGAGTTATTTGACTCGCGGGATTAATCGAACTTATCTAATCTTGTATTAGGGGATTCAGTTGGGGTTCATACTTAACTGGCGCGATTTATCTATTGGGAAGGTTCCTCCGGAAAAAAGTAGTGTATTTGATCTTCACATCGCGGGAATAGAATGTTGGATTAAAGACTTATGTACAGTAAAATCAATATAAGTTTTAGGTGCTGTTGCTGACAGAATCCCATAGAGGACTGCGATGAATATATGTTGGGAATGAGTTGACTCATCCACCCTCACTTCCTAGCGAATGTTACGGATTAATATTTTCTTAAATACGTCGACTGGGAAGTCTGTATGATGAGTAGAATGGTGATAGAAACATGCAGTATTCCTGTCCTTGTTTTCTCGATATATTTCTATAATTTTCGGGAAATGTTTTGGAGATTTTACCTGACCTACCGCACAGTGTTATCTGTGTGTAAAGAAGCAATGTCTTGTCTAATAGAGGGAGAACATACCTTGATCTAACAAAGACTTCTCAGTGAGCTTACGCGTATATATTTTATGGACAAAGGCTTCTGGTATATTCTAACAACGGGACTGCAATTGTCAGAAATTAAATAGCTCGAGTACTTAAGCAATCAGCCTATACATTCTTGCTCTTTTGTAGTAACTAAGGGGCAGTGGTAAGTCATCTCTAGCTTATCCTGTGAGAAAATATCATCAAGCTCTTTAGATGTGAACCAATTTGATCGAATTTGAATTAGTTTCTAATCGACAAGATAATGATGGTTTAGGTCAAAGTCTAGATCTAAGCGCTCTTATCAACATCCTGATTCTCTCTTATAAAGCTCCTGTGTGTGCTTTACGAGTCACAGTTGAACGATGGCGTATCTTATCCAGCTCACCATATGAACATGACCACCATGAGCTTAGAACATCAAGATAGTCACTCATGTAAAACAAAACAGGAGCTTGTCTGGATCCAAAGTTTTTACCCGAGAAGTTATTCAAACAGATTAAAAAAAACTCTTTAGATTTGAACCAATTTCATCGAATTTGAATTAGTTGACGGAAACAAAGTATTCTTCTCGACAACAAAATTATTCTGATCGACAAGATAATGATGGTTGAGGGCAAAGTCAAGATCTGAGCGATCTTATCAACATGTAATGGCGTATCTTATCTAGCTCACCATATGAACATGACCACCATGAGCTTAGGTCATCAAGATGGTTACTCATGTAAAACAAAACAGGTGTTTGTCTGGATCCAAAGTTCTTATCCAAGACGTTATTCAAACAGATTTTGAAGACTCTTCCGATTTGAACAAATGTGTACTAATTTGAATTAGTTGACGGAAACAAAGTATTCTGATCGACAAGATAATGATGGTTGAGGTCAAAGTTTAGAGCTTAGCGATCTTATAAATATCCTGATTCTCTCTCGTAAAGCTCCTGTGTGAGCTTTACAAGTCACAGTTGAGCGATGACGTATCTTAGCACCACCACGAGCTTAGAACATCAAGATGGTCACTCATGTAAAACAGAACAGGAGCTTGTCTGGATCCAAAGTTTTTACCCGAGAAGTTATTCGAACAGATTTAAAAAAACTCTTTAGATTTGAACCAATTTGATCGAATTTGAATTAGTTGACGGAAAAAAAGAATTCTGCTCGACCACAAAAGTATTCTGTTCGACAAGATAATGACGGTTGAGGACAAAGTCAAGATCGGAGCGATCTTATCAAAATCCTGATTCTCTATTGTAAAGCTCCTGTGTGTGCTTTACAAGTCACAATTGAGCAATGCCGTGTCTTATCTAGCTCACCATATGACCACCACAAGTTTAGAACATCAAGATGGTCACTCATGTAAAGCAAAACAGGAGCTTGTCTGGATCCAAAGTTCTTATCCAAGAAGTCATTCAAACAGATTTTGAAGACTCTTCCGATTTTAACAAATGTGTACTAATTTGAATTAGTTGACGGAAACAAAGTATTCTGATCGACAAGATAATGATGGTTGAGGTCAAAGTCTAGAGCTTAGCGATCTTATAAATATCCTGATTCTCTCTCGTAAAGCTCCTGTGTGAGCTTTACAAGTCACAGTTGAGCGATGACGTATCTTAGCACCACCACGAGCTTAAAACATCAAGATGTCACTCATGTAAAATAAAACAGGAGCATGTCTGGATCCAAAGTTCTTATTCAAGATGTTATTCAAACAAATTTTGAAGACTCTTCCAATTTGAACCAATTTGAATTAGTTGTCGAAAACAAATTATTCTGATCGACAAGTTAATGATGGTTGAGAACAAATTCTAGAGCTGAGCGATCTTATCAATATTATGATTCTCTCAAGAACTTATTTTTTTCTTTTATAAATTGCTACTTAATTGGCGATCAGAAGCAAGATCAAGCTAGATATGATCTTCAATATATTGACTATGACTAGTGATCGAAATGATATTTAATATTCTGAAGCAATTAGCAACAAAGTTTTAATTGAAACTTAACGAATTTTTTAATTGAAAATTAATGTTAAGACATAACTATAATGGGACAACTTTACAACTTATTAAGATCCCTTCCAGCTACCAAACCCTAATTAAGTTATTTTAACAAAACTTACAAACTGTTAAGTTAGTTAAACATGAGTTGTTTTCTTGTTCAGAAAAAAAAAATCTTCCAAAAATGTTTAAAGAAACATTTTACGAGCTGTCTGAAATTATGTGCTCTACATTTGGTTTTGATTTTAATCGTAACACATGTTGTATTTGCTGGTCGAGGATCGTGTATAAAAATCGAGTTCTCTTGTTTTTTTTTTTTTTTTTTTTTTTTTTTTTTTTTTTTTTGTGTTATTAATAATATTTTGTGTTTTAGTTGTTTATTATTATTATTTATTTGAAATGTTAATTGTTTTTATTTACATTTTGTCTGACAAAAAAAAAAAAATGTGTTGTTTTTTACATGAAAAGGCGTGTTGACATAAGCTGTCAACCCATATTTTTTTCTCAAAAAAATAAAATTTTTAAAGAAAGTTTTTTTTTTTTCGTTTGTTGGTTGCAAACATATTTAAAACAGAATTTATGTTTATTTGTTTGTCTGTTTGTCTTGCACGTACCCCAGATAAGCATCAGTTCAGTTTTATTGTTATTATGATGATTATGGTATAATTTTTTTTTGTGTCTTTTTCTTTCTTAAGAATTGTGGAAAGAGCGAAAAAAAGCCTGTTTATTTTTCTTTAGCTTCAGATCCAGCTTTAGCTGCATATTCATCTTTTTCTGAAAGATTCGTTTTTTGCGCGCACAGTCTTCTACATAAATGACAAGTGTTTATTTTTTAAATGAATTTCTTCATTCTTCATTTTCAAGCATGTTTTTATACCCACCATCAAAAAAGATGGGGGGTATATTGTTTTTGTCATTCCGTTTGTAACACATTGAAATATTCGTCTAAGACCCATAAAAGTATATATATTCTGGGTCCTTATTAGATTCTAAGACGATCTAGCCATGTCCGTCCGTCTGTCCGTCTGTCTGTCTGTCTGTTGAAAACACGATAGAGCCCAAACGGAAGTAGCTAGAGAGCTGAAATTTTGCATAAATACTTTTAGTTGATGCAGTTCGTTTGGTATTGAAAATGGGCAATATCGGTCCACGATTTCGCCTAGCCCCCATATAAGGCCCCCTTCAGAAAATGACTTTATCGCTCATAACTTGCTAAGGGAAGAACCAATAGAGGTGAAATTTGGCACAAATATGTTTTATGGGAACCTAAATCTCCTCGTAGAATTTTATAAGGATCGGTCCATAATTGACCCTACCCCCCATATAAAGTCCCCTTCAGAAAATGACTTTATCGCCCATAACTGGCTAAGAGAATCATCAATAGCGGTGAAATTCGGCACAAACATGTTTTATGGGAACCTAAATCTCTCTGTAAAATTTTATAAGGATCGGTCCATAATTGACCCTACCCCCCATATAAAGTCCCCTTCAAAAATGACTTTATCGCTCATAACTTGCTAAGAGAAGAACCAATAGCGGTGAAATTCGGCACAAACATGTTTCATGGGAACCTAAATTTCTTTTTTAAATTTTATAAGGATAGGCTCATAATTGACCCTACCCCCCATATAAAGTCCCCTTCAGAAAATGACTTTATCGCCCATAATTGGCTAAGAGAAGCATCAATAGCGGTGAAATTCGGCACAAACATGTTCTATAGGAACATAAATCTCTCCGTGGAATTTTATAAGGCTAGGCCCATAATTGACCCTACCCCCCATATAAAGTCCCCTTCAGAAAATGACTTTATCGCCCATGACTGGCTAAGAAAAGCATCAATAGCGGTGAAATTCGGCACAAACATGTTCTATGGGAACGTAAATCTCTTTGTAAAATTTTATAAGGATAGGCCCATAATTGACCCTACCCCCCATATAAAGTCCCCTTCAGAAAATGACTTTATCGCCCATAACTGGCTAAGAGAAGCATCAATAGCGGTGAAATTCGGCACAAACATGTTTTATGGGAACATAAATCTCTTCATATAATTTTATAAGGATCGGTCCATAATTGACCCTACCCCCCATATAAAGTCCCCTTCAGAAAATGACTTTATCGCCCATGACTGGCTAAGAAAAGCATCAATAGCGATGAAATTCGGCACAAACATGTTTTATAAGAATTTAAATCTCTTCGTAAAATTTTATAAGGTTCGGTTCATAATTGACCCTACCCCCAATACAAGGGCCCCTTCAGAAAATGACTTTAATGCTCATATCTGACTTTAAGAAAAATATGTGCATATATATAGCAATAAAATTCGACATAAAAAATTTTTATAGGAACTAAAATCATTTTCTTAAATTTTATGAGGGTGGGTCCATAATTGACCCTACCCCCCATATAAGGTCTCCTTCAGAAAATGACTTTAAGGCACAAACTAGTTTTGTGTGAGCCAAAAGTTCTTTATCAAATTTTATAAGGATCGGTCCTTAATTAGCCCTATCCTCCTTGTAAGGTCACCTTCAGAAAATGACTTTAAAGCTCATTACTAGCTTAAAACTTCGAGTACTGAGTACGACATGAACAATTTTCGTATTAGCTACAATCTCTCACTGAATTTTATGAGGATCAGTCTGTAATTGACCATACCCCCCTATAAGGTCCCCTTCGGAAAATTACTTTAACGCTCATTACTGACTCAAAAATGCTATTACAGCAGTGAAATTCTACGTAAACAAGTTTTGTACTAGCCAAAAATCGGTCTATAACTGACTCCACCCTCCATATAAGGTCCCCCTCAGATAGTGACTGTAACGCTCGTTACTGGCTGCAACGCTCAAATGCGACTACAGCGATGAAATTTCACATAAACAAGTTTTGTATGAGTTTATGGTTATAAATATTGGATCAAACAAAATTAATATTTTTAATTCGGAAGAGCACGGTCCATGCTTAAGCCTTTATTAAATTCCCTCTTCCAAATATTTCCCTGATGTTCATAATAATATCGACATATGATTCAACATAGATCGATAATATCAAAGTTTATTTATAAGGATGATTTGATGGTGGGTATATAAGATTCGGCATGGCCGAATATAACACTCTTACTTGTTTTTTTTTTCAACCATCTCCATCTTTATTGTCGATTATGATAGTTTTTTTCTTTGCATTCAAGATTTTTTTTGTCGTATTCCTACATCTATTTTTGAAAATAGTCAAGGCGAACTAAATAGCACACAAGATCGTACGGTCGTTAAGTTAAGCTCAGTTTAAGCTAAAAAAAATAAAAAAGAAAAAGCTCTCAGTTTAAAACAATTTTTATTGATTCTCTCCCCAATGATCTTCTAATAGTTAAAATAAAGTGATCTTTAAATTTTCCCCCCCAAAAAAAAAACTTAAACTATTTCCCTCTTCAACACTGTCTATTCCTAAAATATCTTTAAAATTCCTTGTCATATTGTCTAAAGCTTATGGTCATATTTGTTTGCTGATCATGCTCATGATGACGATGATCATCAACAGGCTACAAGTAAAATTGTTAAGGTGTTGTTTACCCAAGCCTAGTAGAGACTAACTACTTGGCCAAGTTGGCGTTTTGTTGGCAAAAAGGAGAATATGTCTAAAAAACACATAAATTATAAACTTGTTTTTTATGCATATTTGTTTTTAACATTTATTGCTTATAATACTTTTTGTTGTTGTTGTTGTATTTACTAGTTGTTGTTTTTTTTTTCGGTTCTGGTATGCAAGAGTGTGCTGCCAATTTGAAAATATTTTCCTGCAAATAACGTTAGAAATTACTTTTTTTGTAAAGGATGTAAAGTGCGAAATTTTAGTATTGTGGAGCAATATTCTGGTATAAGTAGTTTTGTTGGTAGAAAAATTTAGTTTGGGTTGAGGAATTTATGTTATTTTATATAGGGGATTATTTTTGTTCTTATTTAATATAACAAGTTATTAAACAAATATTTATTGTTCATAACTGCAGTCTAACTAATCTCAACGATTGTACTAGACTATTTAAGAGCACAAGATCAGAGAGATATTTCATCTTCTTGTCGGTAGATCAAGCAATATACATAATTAGCTCTTTCTGAGAGAGACTGTTTCTTTATGGCCTCTAGTAGAGATGAGATAGGTTAGATTTAAAGGGACTATAGACTAGACTATAGATAGACTAGACTATAGACTAGACTATAGACTAGACTATAGAATAGAATATATAATAGACTATAGACTAGTTTATAGACTAGACTATACACTAGACTATAGACTAGACTATAGACTAGACTATAGATTAGACTATAGACTAGACTATAGACTAGATTATAGACTAGACTATAGATTAGACTATAGACTAGACTATAGACTAGATTATAGACTAGACTATAGACTAGACTATAGACTAGACTATAGACTAGACTATAGACTAGACTATAGACTAGACTATAGACTAGACTATAGACTAGATTATAGACTAGACTATAGACTAGATTATAGTCTGGACTTTAGACTACACTATAGACTAGACTATAGATTAGACTATAGACTAGACTATAGACTAGACTATAGACTAGACTATAGACTAGACTATAGACTAGACTAACTAGACTAGACTATAGACTAGACTATAGACTAGACTATAGACTAGACTATAGACTACTAGACTAGACTATAGACTAGACTATAGACTAGACTATAGACTAGACTATAGACTAGACTATAGACTAGACTATAGACTAGACTATAGACTAGACTATAGACTAGACTATAGACTAGACTATAGACTAGACTATAGACTAGACTATAGACTAGACTATAGCTAGACTATAGACTTAGACTATAGACTAGACTATAGACTAGACTATAGACTAGACTATAGACTAGACTATAGACTAGACTATAGACTAGACTATAGACTAGACTATAGACTAGACTATAGACTAGACTATAGACTAGACTATAGACTAGACTATAGACTAGACTATAGACTAGACTATAGACTAGACTATAGACTAGACTATAGACTAACTATAGACTAGACTATAGACTAGACTATAGACTAGACTATAGACTAGACTATAGACTAGACTATAGACTAGACTATAGACTAGACTATAGACTAGACTATAGACTAGACTATAGACTAAGACTATAGACTAGACTATAGACTAGACTATAGACTAGACTATAGACTAGACTATAGACTAGACTATAGACTAGACTATAGACTAGACTATAGACTAGACTATAGACTAGACTATAGACTAGACTATAGACTAGACTATAGACTAGACTATAGACTAGACTATAGACTAGACTATAGACTAGACTATAGACTAGACTATAGACTACTATAGACTAGACTATAGACTAGACTATAGACTAGACTATAGACTAGACTATAGACTAGACTATAGACTAGACTATAGACTAGACTATAGACTAGACTATAGACTAGACTATAGACTAGACGATAGACTAGACTATAGACTAGACTAACTAGACTAGACTAGACTAGAATAGAATAATATAATAGACTAGTTTATAGACTAGTTATAGACTAGACTATAGACTAGATTATATTGTAGACTAATAGACTAGATTATATTGTAGACTATAGACTGAACTATAGACTAGACTACAGTCTAGACTATAGACTAGACTATAGACTAGACTATAGACTAGATTATAGACTAGACTATAGACTAGACTATAGACTAGATTATATTGTAGACTAGACTATAGACTAGACTAAAGTCTAGACTATAGACTAGACTATAGACTAGACTATAGACTAGATTATAGACTAGACTATAGACTAGACTATAGACTAGACTATAGACTAGACTATAGACTAGACTATAGACTAGACTATAGACTAGACTATAGACTAGACTATAGACTAGACTATAGACTAGACTATAGACTAGACTATAGACTAGACTATAGACTAGACTATAGACTAGACTATAGACTAGACTATAGACTAGACTATAGACTAGACTATAGACTAGACTATAGACTAGACTATAGACTAGACTATAGACTAGACTATAGACTAGACTATAGACAAGACTATAGACTAGACTATAGACTAGACTATAGACTAGACTATAGACTAGACTATAGACTAGACTATAGACTAGACTATAGACTAGACTACTAGACTAGACTATAGACTAGACTATAGACTAGACTATAGACTAGACTATAGACTAGACTATAGACTAGACTATAGACTAGACTATAGACTAGACCTATAGACTAGACTATAGACTAGACTATAGACTAGACTATAGACTAGACTATAGACTAGACTATAGACTAGACTATAGACTAGACTATAGACTAGACTATAGACTAGACTATAGACTAGACTATAGACTAGACTATAGACTAGACTATAGACTAGACTATAGACTAGACTATAGACTAGACTATAGACTAGACTATAGACTAGACTATAGACTAGACTATAGACTAGACTATAGACGGACTATAGACTAGACATAGACTAGACTATAGACTAGACTATAGACTAGACTATAGACTAGACTATAGACTAGACTATAGACTAGACTATAGACTAAGCTATAGACTATACTATAGACTATAGACTAGACTAGAGACTAGACTATAGACTAGACTAATAGACTAGACTATAGACTAGACTATAGACTAGACTATAGACTAGACTATAGACATAGACTATAAGACTAGACTATAGATAGACTATAGACTAGACTATAGACTAGACTATAGACAGACTATAGACTAGACTATAGACTAGACTATAGACTAGACTATAGACTAGACTAATAGACTAGACTATAGACTAGACTATAGGACTAGACTATTAGACTAGACTATAGACTAGACTATAGACTAGACTATAGACTAGACTATAGACTAGACTATAGACTAGACTATAGACTAGACTATAGACTAGACTTAGACTAGACTATAGACTAGACTATAGACTAGACTATAGACTATAGACTAGAATAGACTAGACTATAGACTAGACTATAGGACTAAACTATAGACTAGACTATAGACCTAGACTATAGACTAGACTATAGACTAGACTATAGACTAGACTATAGACTAGACGATAGACTAGACTATAGACTAGACTATAGACTAGACTATAGACTAGACTATAGACTAGACTATAGACTAGACTATAGACTAGACTATAGACTAGACTATAGACTAGACTATAGACTAGACGATAGACTAGACTATAGACTAGACTATAGACTAGACTATAGACTAGACTATAGACTAGACTATAGACTAGACTATAGACTAGACTATAGACTAGACTATAGACTAGACTATAGACTAGACTATAGACATAGCTACTATAGACTAGACTATACTACTAAGACTATACTATAGACTAGACTATCTATAGACTAGACTATAGACTAGACTATAGACTAGACTATAGACTAGACTATAGACTAGACTATAGACTAGACTATAGACTAGACTATAGACTAGACTATAGACTAGACTATAGACTAGACTATAGACTAGACTATAGACTAGACTATAGACTAGACTATAGACTAGACTATAGACTAGACTATAGACTAGACTATAGACTAGACTATAGACTAGACTATAGACTAGACTATAGACTAGACTAGACTAGACTATAGACTAGACTATAGACTAGACTATAGACTAGATTATAGACTAGACTATAGACTAGACTATAGACTAGACTATAGACTAGGCTATAGACTAGACTATAGACTAGACTAGACTATAAACTAAAACCTATTTTTTTTAAATTAACATGAACTTCAAGTTCGTCTATTACGTTATCGGAAAAGCTAACAAATCTCTTTATGATCGTTTCGTTTTCGGCTCCTAAAAACAAGTCATATACATATATATACATATGTGTATGTTGCCCATCACTGCTCTATTAGTAAATACACTAAGTAAACTTTAAATAATAAAAACTTTCAACTAGAATTTCAATATTTATCACTCTATACTCTTAATGTAATATTAACTCTTAAGCTTTTTCTCCAATCAATAAATTACCGTTATACATATGGCAATATTTAAAATAATATTAATTTTCCTAATATACAATAAGTTTTCATGCAAAAATTAATTGAATTTTAAACATAAAATTAATAAACTATGACTTTAGTCTTAAAAATTATATCTTCATTTCGACGGTGCTTTAAAAGCCAGTAGCTAACAGATTAATTTTCACATATATTTTCTTTTTATTTATAAATATAAATTTAAATTTTATTAGCAACAATATTTGCTTATTTTCAGTTTAATTTTTGTTCGTTGGTAAATTGCCTCTACACACTTATCTTGGTTAATTAGGAAAATAAGCAATTTCTTAGCTCACGTCCGCGGTATAATGGCAAAACGATAAATTTTTTAAATCTATGAGAATGTGGTTTCTAATTTTATTTCGATATTAACTATTTTTTTTTTCCAACTTGTTAACAAACTAACAAGGAAGTGGTTGGTTAATTTCTGTATGTATTTTTTTATACATATAGTACACATGTGTACATATTTGTTCATGCTGTTTAATTTCATTTGGTGGAAAATATTTATTTATAAAAATTACTTATACGTACCATAAGTATCTATGTATGTACGTCGTGTGGCTGTCTTGTAGCTTGTTTGTCTTTTGAGTTAAGATAAAAATCATTGGTCATATGTTTGCATATTCTATACTATATGCAGTTTATAATTGTCGCATAGAACCATAGAGTCTTGGACAGTTCCACCATATAGTGGGTTGTTTATGACTTTTTGGTAAGAAATGAAGAAAGAATTTTTATTTAATTTTTTTTTTTTTTTGCTAATTTATTAGAAAACTTTCTTTGTAAATAGTTGCTGTAGAAAGAGTATACTTTGCTGACAAAGATAAGAAAGAAAAAGTGATATATTTATTTAAGGTTTATATAAAAACATATTTTCTATACGGAAATGCGTATTAATTTCATGCTAAGAATAACTGCATTAAAGAATTGTTTTATCGGGATTGAAAATTTTTATTTTATACTTTACACCAGTGACTAATGTCCACAAATCTCGCAAAACTTCCTGATTATACATTTCAACAATAAAGTGAGCGAAATGTAAAATAATGAATAATCTATCGAATATCGACAATAGTCGATTCTATAGTCTAATATATAGTCTATAGTATAGTCTATAGTAAGTCTATAATATAGTCTATAGCATAGTCTATAGTATAGTCTATAGTATAGTCTATAGTATAGTCTATAGTATAGTCTATAGTATAGTCTAGATTCTAGTCTAAAGTCTAGTCTATAGTCTAGTCTATAGTCTAGTCTATAGTCTAGTCTATAGTCTAGTCTATAGTCTAGTCTATAGTCTAGTCTATAGTCTAGTCTATAGTTCTAGTCTATATTCTAGTCTATAGTCTAGTCTATAGTCTAGTCTTAGTCTAGTCTATAGTCTAGTCTATAGTCTAGTCCTATAGTCTAGTCTATAGTCTAGTCTATAGTCTAGTCTATAGTCCTGGTCTATAGTCTAGTCTATAGTCTAGTCTATTGTCTAGTCTATAGTCTAGTCTATAGTCTAGTCTATATCTAGTCTATAGTCTAGTCTATAGTCTAGTCTATAGCTAGTCTATAGTCTAGTCTATAGTCTAGTCTATAGTTCTAGTCTATAGTCTAGTCTATAGTCTAGTCTATAGTCTAGTCTATAGTCTAGTCTATAGTCTAGTCTATAGTCTAGTCTATTCTATCTAGTCTAGTCTATAGTCTAGTCTATAGTCTAGTCTATAGTCTAGTCTATAGTCTAGTCTATAGTCTAGTCTATAGTCTAGTCTATAGTCTAGTCTATAGTCTAGTCTATAGTCTAGTCTATAGTCTAGTCTATAGTCTAGTCTATAGTCTAGTCTATAGTCTAGTCTATAGTCTAGTCTATAGTCTAGTCTATAGTCTAGTCTATAGTCTAGTCTATAGTCTAGTCTATAGTCTAGTCTATAGTCTAGTCTATAGTCTAGTCTATAGTCTAGTCTATAGTCTAGTCTATAGTCTAGTCTATAGTCTAGTCTATAGTCTAGTCTATAGTCTAGTCTATAGTCTAGTCTATAGTCTAGTCTATAGTCTAGTCTATAGTCTAGTCTACAGTCTAGTCTATAGTCTAGTCTATAGTCTAGTCTATAGTCTAGTCTATAGTCTAATCTATAGTCTAGTCTATAGTCTAGTCTATAGTCTAGTCTATAGTCTAGTCTATAGTCTAGTCTATAGTCTAGTCTATAGTCTAGTCTATAGTCTAGTCTATAGTCTAGTCTATAGTCTAGTCTATAGTCTAGTCTATAGTCTAGTCTATAGTCTAGTCTATAGTCTAGTCTATAGTCTAGTCTATAGTCTAGTCTATAGTCTAGTCTATAGTCTAGTCTATAGTCTAGTCTATAGTCTAGTCTATAGTCTAGTCTATAGTCTAGTCTATAGTCTAGTCTATAGTCTAGTCTATAGTCTAGTCTATAGTCTAGTCTATAGTCTAGTCTATAGTCTAGTCTATAGTCTAGTCTATAGTCTAGTCTATAGTCTAGTCTATAGTCTAGTCTATAGTCTAGTCTATAGTCTAGTCTATAGTCTAGTCTATAGTCTAGTCTATAGTCTAGTCTATAGTCTAGTCTATAGTCTAGTCTATAGTCTAGTCTATAGTCTAGTCTATAGTCTAGTCTATAGTCTAGTCTATAGTCTAGTCTATAGTCTAGTCTATAGTCTAGTCTATAGTCTAGTCTATAGTCTAGTCTATAGTCTAGTCTATAGTCTAGTCTATAGTCTAGTCTATAGTCTAGTCTATAGTCTAGTCTATAGTCTAGTCTATAGTCTAGTCTATAGTCTAGTCTATAGTCTAGTCTATAGTCAGTCTTAGTCTATCTATAGTCTAGTCTATAGTCTAGTCTATAGTCTAGTCTATAGTCTAGTCTATAGTCTAGTCTATAGTCTAGTCTATAGTCTATCTATAGTCTAGTCTATAGTCTAGTCTATAGTCTAGTCTATAAGTCTAGTCTATAGTCCTAGTCTATAGTCTAGTCTATAGTCTAGTCATAGTCTAGTCTATAGTCTAGTCTATAGGCCTAGTCTATAGTCTAGTCTATAGTCTAGTCTATAGCTAGGTCTATAGTCTAGTCTATAGTCTAGTCTATAGTCTAGTCTATAGTCTAGTCTATAGTCTAGTCTATAGTCTAGTCTATATTCTAGTCTATAGTCAGTCTATGTCTAGTCTATAGTCTAGTCATAGTCTAGTCTATAGTCGTCTATAGTCTAGTCTATAGTCTAGTCTATAGTCTAGTCTATAGTCTAGTCTATAGTCTAGTCTATAGTCTAGTCTATAGTCTAGTCTATAGTCTAGTCTATAGTCTAGTCTATAGTCTAGTCTATAGTCTAGTCTATAGTCTAGTCTATAGTCTAGTCTATAGTCTAGTCTATAGTCTAGTCTATAGTCTAGTCTATAGTCTAGTCTATAGTCTAGTCTATAGTCTAGTCTATAGTCTAGTCTATAGTCTAGTCTATAGTCTAGTCTATAGTCTAGTCTATAGTCTAGTCTATAGTCTAGTCTATAGTCTAGTCTATAGTCTAGTCTATAGTCTAGTCTATAGTCTAGTCTATAGTCTAGTCTATAGTCTAGTCTATAGTCTAGTCTATAGTCTAGTCTATAGTCTAGTCTATAGTCTAGTCTATAGTCTAGTCTATAGTCTAGTCTATAGTCTAGTCTATAGTCTAGTCTATAGTCTAGTCTATAGTCTAGTCTATAGTCTAGTCTATAGTCTAGTCTATAGTCTAGTCTATAGTCTAGTCTATAGTCTAGTCTATAGTCTAGTCTATAGTCTAGTCTATAGTCTAGTCTATAGTCTAGTCTATAGTCTAGTCTATAGTCTAGTCTATAGTCTAGTCTATAGTCTAGTCTATAGTCTAGTCTATAGTCTAGTCTATAGTCTAGTCTATAGTGTAGTCTATAGTCTAGTCTATAGTTTAGTCTATAGTCTAGTCTATAGTCCATAGTTTAGTCTATAATCTAGTCTAGAAGAACGGTTTGTCCGATTCTAGTGAAATTTCACATGCGTAAGGAAGAAGTTTTTTAGAGTTAAATATTTGAATTTAAACTTCATGGGCCAGGCAAGGGTACATCAATTGTCGGGTATAATAAATGTGGTTGTAGACCACAAATTTCATGCCATAACACATTATTTGTTTAATTATTTAATACGTGCTAATCTAATTTGACTCATCTTGTTTAATTTATTCATTATACATTTTTTTCAACTTTTCTTAAATTTGTGACTAAAACTTATTTCGTTTTCAATTGAATGATTTACTTGACTTTGAAATGTAACACACCCATCACCACCCACTGTTTGTTATTCTTTAAATGATGTATAGGTTTGTTTTTATCTAATTTACAGTTTATTTTCAAACTGTCAAATCACAAGTTTTATTGTAAATGTTTTTCGTGTTTTTGTTTTTTTGCAAAAATCCCATATAATAGCTTAACACATTTGTCCGTTAACATTATTCAGTCATTTAAGGTGTTTGCTGAAAATTTATAATAACAAATTTAATAATAGTTACATGATGTTAAACAAATACAAAAAAAAAAAAAAAAACAATATTTATAAAAACACACACCTTTAATTTGGGCAAATTAATGAATAAAATGAGAGTTTACACAGACAGTAACAGACCTTTACAATTTTAGACACTGCAGCAGATGAAATGGGTTTTAGTAGCAGTTCACTTTATTCTGATGCTTAAAAATTCCGATTCAGATTATAATCATCAAAATGGAAGAACATAGTTTGAAGATAATATCCAAAAGTAGAGTCTTTGTTCTCCCTTAAGTTCAAATTAAGTTTACTTTGAACCTCGTTTCTCTTTTGCTTCTTTGTAAGTCCATTTACTGCTGTTTGATATTAACATTTTCATTCAATTCAATTCTGACAATTTTATTAATATAAAATCTGGTTATTTTTTAATTTAATTCATTTGAATTCAATTAAATAATTTAACATTACACCCAAATATGTAAATTATAAAATTGACACTATGTTCGCCCGTTCGTTCATTCGCTCACTCATTCACTGCTGCAAAGCCATTCATTCAATTTGTTGTAATTTTTTGAGAAAATGTAGGTGTTGATTAAATGATTTACAAGCATTTTGCAACAAGTTTTAAATCATTTTAAATTTGTTTTTTTTATTATTATAAACACGAAAATCATATCAAATCGCATGTCGAATAGTAGAAAAAAAAACTTAACCTAGAACGGGTTTTTTTTATCCCCATCATGACTCTTGTATGTCTGTTTACAGAGAGAATTTAAACAGTTAATTTATATGTTAACTTAGAGATGAAGACAAGTAGTATTTAAATTATTTGTTAAATTCTAATTGTTAAGAGGTGGAAAATATGCAACAAACAAATGAATTTAAATTGAATGTAAAACATGAATTCACATGGAGATTGTTGTTGAATGGTTTGGTCAAGGTCGGTCAGACAGGAGGTACAATGTAATTTAAATGGTATTTTCCCATTCTAATGATAAACTTAGAATGTTAAATAAGGTTGGGAGAAATCTTATTTTTCTAGAAAAAAATTAACAGCCTAAAAGTAAGCAACATTTTTGTGTTTGTAATGAAATTGGCTCTAGACTAGACTATAGACTAAACTATAGACTAGACTATAGACTAGACTATAGACTAGACAATAGACTAGACTATAGGCTAGACTATAGACTAGACTATAGACTAGACTAGACTAACTAGACTAAACTAGACTATAGACTAAACTAGACTATGACTAAACTAGACTAAGACTATAGACTAGACTATAGACTAGACTAGACTATAGACTAGACTATAGACTAAACTAGACTATAGACTAGACTATAGACTAGACTATAGACTCAGACTATAGACTACACTATAGACTAGACTAGGACTACACTATAGACTAGACTATAGACTAGACTATAACTATACTATAGACTAGACTATAGACTAGACTATAGACTAACTATAGACTAGACTATAGACTAGACTATAGACTAGACTATAGACTAGACTATAGACTAGACTATAGACTAGACTATAGACTAGACTATAGACTAGACTATAGACTAGACTATAGACTAGACTATAGACAGACTATAGACTAGACGATAGACTAGACTATAGACTAGACTATAGACTAGACTATAGACTAGACTATAGACTAGACTATAGACTAGACTACAGACTAGACTATAGACTAGACTATAGACTAGACTATAGACTAGACTACAAACTAGACTGTAGACTACACTACAGACTGAAGTATAGACTAGACTATAGGCAAGACTATAGACTAGACTATAGGCTAGACTATAGACTAGACTATAGGCTAGACTATAGACTAGACTATAGTCTAGACTATAGACTAGACTATAGACTAGACTATAGACAAGACTATAGACTAGACTATAGACTAGACTATAGACTAGACTATACAGACTATAGACTAGACTATAGACTAGACTAGACTACTTAGACTAGACTATAGACTAGACTATAGACTAGACTATAGACTAGACTATAGACTAGACTATAGACTAGACTATACTAGACTATAGACTAGACTATAGACTAGACTATAGACTAGACTATAGACTAGACTATAGACTAGACTATAGACTACACTATAGACTAGACTATAGACTAGACTATAGACTAGACTATAGACTAGACTATAGACTAGACTATAGACTAGACTAGACTATAGACTAGACTATAGACTAGACTAACTATAGACTAGACTATAGACTAGACTATACTAGAGACTAGACTATAGACTAGACTAGACTAGACTAGACTATACTATAGACTAGACTATAGACTAGACTATAGACTAGACTATAGACTAGACTATAGACTAGACTATAGACTAGACTATAGACTAGACTAGACTATAGACTAGACTATAGACGACTATAGACTAGACTATAGACTAGACTATAGACTAGACTATAGACTAGACTATAGACTAGACTATAGACTAGACTATAGACTAGACTATAGACTAGACTATAGACTAGACTATAGACTAGACTATAGACTAGACTATAGACTAGACTATAGACTAGACTATAGACTAGACTATAGACTAGACTATAGACTAGACTATAGACTAGACTATAGACTAGACTATAGACTAGACTATAGACTAGACTATAGACTAGACTATAGACTAGACTATAGACTAGACTATAGACTAGACTATAGACTAGACTATAGACTAGACTATAGACTAGACTATAGACTAGACTATAGACTAGACTATAGACTAGACTATAGACTAGACTATAGACTAGACTATAGACTAGACTATAGACTAGACTATAGACTAGACTATAGACTAGACTATAGACTAGACTATAGACTAGACTATAGACTAGACTATAGACTAGACTATAGACTAGACTATAGACTAGACTATAGACTAGACTATAGACTAGACTATAGACTAGACTATAGACTAGACTATAGACTAGACTATAGACTAGACTATAGACTAGACTATAGACTAGACTATAGACTAGACTATAGACTAGACTATAGACTAGACTATAGACCTATAGACTAGACTATAGACTAGACTAGACTAGACTATAGACTAGACTATAGACTAGACTATAGACTAGACTATAGACTAGACTTTAGACTAGACTATAGACTAGACTATAGACTAGACTATAGACTAGACTATAGACTAGACTATAGACTAGACTATAGACTAGACTATAGACTAGACTTTCTATAAAAAGAGAATTTTCTAAAAGTGGGGTTTTTATTCATAATGTTTTTAGAATAGCAAAGCACACCGGTATAGCAAGTTTTCTATAAAATAAAATTTGTCGAAAATTTTCTATAAAGAGAGAAATTTCTATACAATTGCATTGAAATTAAACGATTTATATTAAAAATAAATAAATCTTATTTGTGACTTAACTTTATTTAATACTGCCAATTAAATTTATTTATTGCATGCTAATAACTTATTTGTTTATAATTTTATTGCTAAGCTAATCTCAAGTAGTTAACTAACAATTTATTGAAAATTTTCCAACTAATTTTTTTTCTAATTTATACAAAACACCCTTTATAAGGTCAAAACAATGTTGTCTAATCAACACGTTAACTTGTATGGTGTAGACATTGTGTAAAGGAGGTTTTAACTAAAAAAAATGTAGGTGTTTATAGAAATGTCGCAAAACGCCAACTAGCAGCATCAAACTATAAATATTTTAACTCATGTTTTTAACAATTATACAAAGTGTTAAATAGAAATGATACACACGTGATCATATAACAATGACTAGTTAACAGAAATTCATATGCCATAGACACTTCCTCAAAAACACACACAAAACCTACTCACTTAAAGTAAATAACTATTAAGGTTTTGTTTTTGAGGTGAAATATGTTTTGTTTTTGTTTTATTTTTTTTTAACAATTTTCCCCACATTTTCAATATAATTTACTTTATAACAATCTTTCCTAGATGTTTACATGATAAATGTATTATTTTTCCTTATGAAATCAAATCTACATAATGTTAACATCAACAGCTTAAACACATTAACAAGTATTAATGTTATGAGAAATAGTTTCCGTTAAAAAATAAAGTTTTGTTTTTCATATTATATACATATTGTTTAAAATATATTTTGCAATAGTTTTTCTTTTCTTTCTGGCCAGATACATCTTTACATACGATCTTCTATCTGAAATTTGTTTGTATGACTACAATTTTATAACAATTTATAATAAATCACTCATGTTGAAATATTTTGGTTTACTTTTGACGTAAATGCTTATATTATTGTCATATATAATCTGCCAGTATTGTTGTTGCTTTTGTTGTTATATTATTGTTTAGCTTTTAGCAAAAACCAAAAAGTAATTTAATACTTTGTTTTAATATTTTTTGCTGTTATAGTTATTGTTTCTTGAGAGGAGTATATGAACATTATATAAGCTTTAAAAATCATTATAGTTATAGTATAACCTAATCAAATTAAGGGAAGGTATGCTAACTAAGATAAATGGGATTAAATTTGAGAACATTAGATTAAAAGGTTCCTATTCCTGTCATAAGTGATACCAAGCTCCCTATTGCTAGTCTGCTCAATGCTTCAGAGTGTTAAAATTATTCCTGCAAAATTTGAGGATTCTAGCTCTAACAGTTTCCCAGATATTCGAATTTATGTATTCAATTCATATGGGAGGTGCCACGCCCCCAAATGCTAGATTGGCCAATATTAACCCAAATGTTCACATGAATATCAAAGTTTTTCATGCAAAGTTTGAAGATTCTAGCTCTAATAGTTTCCCAGATATTCGAATTTTAGTATTTAATTCATGTGGGAGGTGCCACTCCCCTTAATACAAGTCTAATCAATTTTCCCCCAAAATGTTGACATGGATATCAAAATTGTTCGTGCAAAATTTGAGGATTCTCACTTCAATAATTTCCCAGAAATTCTACTTGTTGTATATAATTGATATGAAAGCTACCACGCCCCCACTATAGCCAGTACGCCCACTTTGTACCCAAATGTCAAGGTAGTAGATACGAAATTGTTCTTTTTATAAAAAAAATTTCGAAAAATTAATAATTTTATAAAATATTTTCGGAAAATTACTCTATTTATAAAATTTTCGGGAAAATTTCTATTTTTAAGAAAATTTTTAGAAAATTTATATTTTTATAGAAAATATTTCGCAAAATTTCTATTTTTATAGAAAATTTTCGGGAAAATTTCTATTTTTATAGAAAATTTTCGGGAAAATTTCTATTTTTATAGAAAATTTTTGGGAAAATTTCTATTTTTATAGAAAATTTTTGGGAAAATTTCTATTTTTATAGAAAATTTTTGGGAAAATTTCTATTTTTATAGAAAATTTTTGGGAAAGTTTCTATTTTTATAGAAAATTTTTGGGAAAATTTCTATTTTTATAGAAAATTTTTGGGAAAATGTATATTTTTATAGAAAATTTTAGGGAAAATTTCTATTTTTTAGAGCAAATTTTAGGGAAAATTTCTATTTTTAAAGAAAATTTTTGGGAAAATTTCTATTTTTATAGAAAATTTTTGGGAAAATTTCTATTTTTATAGAAAATTTTTGGGAAAATTTCTATTTTTATAGAAAATTTTTGGGAAAATTTCTATTTTTATAGAAAATTTTCGGGAAAATTTCTATTTTTATAGAAAATTTTTGGGAAAGTTTCTATTTTTATAGAAAATTTTTGGGAAAGTTTCTATTTTTATAGAAAATTTCTATTTTTACAGAAAATTTTCGGGAAAATTTCTATTTTTATAGAAAATTTTCGGGAAAATTTCCATTTTTATAGAAAATTTTCGGGAAAATTTCTATTTTTATAGAAAATTTTCGGGAAAATTTCTTTTTTTATAGAAAATTTTCGGGAAAATTTCTATTTTTATAGAAAATCTTCGGGAAAATTTCTATTTTTATAGAAAATCTTCGGGAAAATTTCTATTTTTATAGAAAATTTTCGGGAAAATATCAATTTTTATAGAAAATTTTCGGGAAAATATCTGTTTTTATAGAAAATTTTAGGAAAATTTCTATTTTTATATAAAATTTTAGGAAAATTTCTGTTTTTATAGAAAATTTTAGGAAAATTTCTGTTTTTATGGAACCTTCCCAAAACTTACCTCAACATAATATGCAAAGATTTATTTGCAATTTTTTTTTATTCAGACATTTCATACTCATACCGCCTGCTCTCATAACCAAACAGTCATCGTATTGTCGTCACCGTCATCGTCATTGGACCAGACATTGTTAGTTAAAACGATATTCTAGATATTCGTATGTAAGTGCAGAAAATATATATATATAGAGAATAAAAAGAATTATGCGTGCTATATAGATGTCATGTTTGTCGCGGTATTATTGATATTCTGTTATAATGTCTATACATGTTAAAATTAAAATAAAAACTGACATTTTCTATGCTAAGATATCCACATATCTTGCCATATTTCCAGCTAGACACATTAGACATAAATTGAATAAATAACTTGCAAATACTAAAGAATTAGTTATTTTAACATACACATCTAAACAATTGTTTAATCTTTTTTAGTCATGTCAACGCTATTAAATTTATAATTTTCTACGTGTATTTCATTAGCATGCGGTTTATAGAGAAGAAGAAGAAAAAAACTGCAAAAAACGAACGTTAAAACATTGACAGGTATTATGACTTTTTACCGTTAGATGACGGTTAGTTTTGAGTTTTTTTTTCAATATCTCTCTCTGTTGTATTTGAAGGATTTACGTATTGACAGTTCAAACCACTAAATGTTTATCAACATAAAATTTATGCTTTAATGATTTTTCAATGATATCATACTCTAATACATGTCTGAGTACATACTACAAACTCATGGATACATGTGTGTTTACATTTGCATTTGATGTTATTAGATACAACCATACATATACTACATACTTAGTTGTTATTTTGTTGATTTGTCTGGCACACACTTGAATTAATTTTATTGAAAGATTAAGATTTGTTGGTGTAATTGTTATGTTGTTGTTGGCACTTTAATAGAACAATGAACGTTGATTTTTTGCATTATGAGGTTAAATTAACTAAAGTAAGTATTTGTGTTAAGGTTAAAACAATTTAAAATGTTTCGAGGAAAAAATCACAAATTTATATTAATTTTGAAGAACGAACTTTTTGACACTAAATTTTCTATGAAATTTTCTTAAAAATTTTTTATAAAAATGAAAATTTTCCGAAAAATTGTCTATAAAAATTAAAATTTTCCGAAAAATTGTCTATAAAAATAGAAATTTTCCGAAAAATTGTCGAAAAAATTTTCTATAAAAATAGAAATTTTCCGAAAAATTGTCTATAAAAATAGAAATTTTCCGAAAAATTGTCAAAAAAATTTCTATAAAAATAGAAATTTTCCGAAAAATTTTCTATAAAAATAGAAATTTTCCGAAAAATTTTCTATAAAAATAGAAATTTTCCGAAAAATTTTCTATAAAAATAAAAATTTTCCGAAAAATTTTCTATAAAAATAAAAATTTTCCGAAAAATTGTCTATAAAAATAGAAATTTTCTGAAAAATTGTCTATAAAAATAGAAATTTTCCGAAAAATTGTCTATAAAAATAGAAATTTTCCTAAAAGTTTTCTATGAAAATAGAAATTTTCCTAAAAATTTTCTATAAAAATAGAAATTTTCCGAAAATTTTCTATAAAATTAGACATTTTCTATAAAAATAGAAATTTTCTATAAAAATCGAAATTTTCCTAAAAATTTTCTATAAAAATAGAATTTTTTTTTAAAGTTTTCTTTAAAAATAGAAATTTTCCTGAAAAATTTCTATAAAAATAAAAATGTTCCTAAAAATTTTCTATAAAAATAGATATTTTCCGAAAATTTTCTATAAAAATAGAAATTTTCCGAAAATTTTCTAAAAGTTTTCTATAAAAATAGAAAATTTCCTAAAAATTTTGTATAAAAATCGAAATTTTCTTTATAAATTGAAATTTTCCTAAAAATTTTCTTTATAAATTGAAATTTTCCTAAAAATTTTCTTTAAAAATTTAAATTTTTTCTAAAAATTTTCTATAAAAATAGAAATTTTCCTTACAATTTTCTATAAAAGTAGAAATTTTCCTGAAAATTGTCTATAAAAATAGAAATTTTCCTGAAAATTGTCTATAAAAATAGAAATTTTTCTGAAAATTGTCTATAAAAATAGAAAATTTCCTGAAAATTGTCTATAAAAATAGAAATTTTCCTGAAAATTTTCTATAAAAATAGAAATATTCCTAAAAATTTTCTATAAAAATAGAAATTTTCCTAAAAATTTTCCATAAAAATACAAATTTAAAAAGTTTCTATAAAAATAGAAATTTTCCTAAAAATTTTCTATAATAATAGAAATTTTCCTAAAAATTTTCTTTAAAAAAGAGAAGTTTTCCGAAAAAGTTTTAGCGTTTTATTTGTTTGTGCCTTCTCAATATTATAGATCACTTATGTGATGACTCTCTTCTTAGTTTAGAGTCATAATAATAACAGATCAAAGATTAAGTTCCATTTTGGCCTTTCTTAGTTAAAGCCTTCAGTACTATCTCTTTTTAGTACAAACTTCATATATAAGAAGTCTGATCAAGTTTTTGCATAAAATCAAGAATGTTTTGGCAGATATGTACTAACTCTCATAATCAGTTCAGTTACTAAGTTCAATTCTCTCTCCTTATAGTTCAAGCCTTAGATATAAGGAGTATGATAAAGTTTTTACCAAGATTCCAGATAAATTTGTTATTTTGTTTCACAAAACAGTCTTACCATGCTCCTTAACTTACTTGTTAATTTTGCACAAGCATCTCATTATCTCTCTCGATCATTGTAGATTATTATTCCCTTTTTAAACACAATTTACTAAATATATAAATTAAAACTTTATGACAAAACTTCCAGTTTTCTACACTCTAAAACCCTTTAAGCATTTTGTTAATCTGTTAACTAACCAAACTTGTAATTCTAATCTCGTTGTTTACTCATTATTTATTGATCTTATCTAAGTTTTTTCCAATAAAAATGCAAACTGATTATTTTCTACTGCGCATTTTAATTCAATAGCCAACTACTCTATACTTATCAATTATACTCACCTTTTGATAACAAATCTTTTTATCTTTAACTTTTTAAGATGCCAATACAGTGTATCTTTAATTTAGCAAACACTTAACTATAGTTTTTATTACTTCATTTACTAACAAACTTGAAAGCAATTTTCTTTAACTTAAAAAAAAGGAAAATCTTACATTTTTATCAATGATCAGGCAGATTTTTATCTAAGAAAAAAATATAATTCAAACACTTCCGTTTTGTTCAACAACATTTTAAGTTCTTTTTAACTTTCATTTCATGTACCGCCCCGTCTTTTAAAAAGGCTTTAATAAAGTATTTTATGAATTTAAGGATTTTTGTTCTCTTTCTCTTTGTACTTGCATTTTCAAGATCACTTAGTGTATGATCAAATTATACAAAGTCTAGGTACGCTCTGCGTTAAGAGCCTAATGTCTACATGTTTTGAAGTTATGAAAAAAGTGGTATTCTTAAAATAAAAATGTTTTTCTTTTTTAAAGACTTCATTATTCATAAGACCATAGAAAAGGAGTTCGGTTCGGTTCGGTTCTTTTAGTTTTCATTTTTCTAAAAGGCGACAACATCTAATCTTTGCACCTTTCAATGGTTTAAGTACTGTAACTGACTAAATATAAGATCAAAGCTGATTTTCTTATTGTTTTTTTTTTTTTCTTTTTTATTTCATGCAGCCATCGTCATCTGCATCATACTCATCCTCGTTGTCTTCATCATCATCATCATACTTATGGCATACTAATGTTTTTCCATTTGTTTCGTTGAAACGTAACGACTCCAATAGCAAAGTTTAAGAAAAAAAGAGCAAAGTCATTATTGTATCAAAGCAAACACGTTCCAATGTCCGCATTGTGGCAATGTTTTTTAAATCTATCTATCACTCCTTCATGCTGAAAAAAAAATATAACAACAGAAAAGTTGAACAAAAAGTTGAAGAAAACACCACAACTCTTTTTGTTTAACATATGCAAGCATCATTGGCAATTACTTATTGTACATACAGTTTGCATATTGGGGTTGTGTGGTTATTGGTAATGGACAAAATACACTACTTTTATCGGAGAATCCTACTTAAGAGTCTGATCTGTAGAATATTGGACTCCAAGAACAATCTCCTAATCACAGCATATTAGATTCGATTTCGATCTCCACTTAATCTGATTTAGTCTGATCAAGTTTTTGTCAAGAGTCCAGGAAGTTTAGGAATTTTGATTAGCGAAGCATTCTGATCATCCTAGATCATTTAAGATTTCGTGATCATAACAGATCGTTTTGCTCGTTTTAGTTTAAGCAGTAGATAGAAAAGACTGATCGTATTTAACAAAGAAGTTTAAGCATTCAGTTTCCGAGAATCTTACATAAATTCTATACTGATCAGCAAAAGGTTTTTATGATCGTAACAGATGAGATATTAAGTTCGATATTCTCTTTCCTGAGTTTACCATCCTACATCACTTCTATACTTACTTTCACTCTTATGCTCTTATTATCGCAGCAGATTAGATATCAGGTTCTGATGTAAAACAGTAAATATAAGTAGTCTGATTGTGGTTTTGATTAGCAAAACTGTATGATCATCCTAGATCACTTATATGTGCTAAGTCTCAAAGGGCTTTCATGATCACGATAGAAAAGTTTAAGTATGTTGTTTCTGATCATCTTACCTCACTACTGTACCGATTAACAAAAGGTTGTTTTGATCGCAACAGATCAAACTCGATACTCTCTTCTCTCAATTGATCGTTCAAATCCAGTCTATACTGACTTTATCTCTTATGATCGCAGCAGATCAGATATCTGTTAATATAAGAAGTCTGATCTTACCTTTACATAAAGTCAAGAAAGTTTTAGTATTTTGTTTGACACTGTGCTGTTTCAATATTGTAGATCACTTGAGTGATGACGCTCTTCTTAGTTCAGAGTCATAGCAGATCAGACATTAAGTTTGATCATAATAGATCAGGCATTAAATTTGAGTTTTTCTCCTTTTAGTTTGAGCAATATATAATGATGTCTGATCGTGTTTAACAAAGAAGTTTAAGCATGATGTTTCTGATCATCTTACCTCATCACTCTACTGATTAGCAAAAGGTTGTTTTGATCAGATCAGTTATCAATTTCGATACTCTCTTCTCTAAATTAACCATTCACCATCCATTCTATACTGACTTTAACTCTTATGATCGTGCTCTTATGATTGCAGAAGATCTGGTATCAGTTAATTTCAGAAGTCTGATCTGAATTTTGTATAAAGTCAATAATGTTTTAGTATTTAGTTTGACACTGCTGTTTTAACTTTGTAGATCACTTGAACTAAGAAGATAGTCATCACTACTCTACTGATTAGCAAAAGGTTGTTTTGATCACAACAGATCAGTTATCAAATTCGATACCCTCTTCTTTATATTGACCATTCAACATCCATTCTATACTGACTTTATCTCTTATGATCGTGTTCTTATGATCGCAGCAGATCAGATATCTGTTAATATAAGTTCAACATCCATTCTATACTAACTTTATCTCTTATGATCGTGCTCTTATGATCGCAGCAGATTAGATGATATCAGTTCATAGAAGAAGTCAGATCTGACTTTTGTATAAAGTCAATAAAGTTTAAGTATTTTGTTTGACAGTGCTCTTTCAATATTTTAGGTCACTTGAGCTAAGAAGAGAGTCATCACTACTCTACTGATTAGCAAAAGGTTGTTTTGATTGCTCGATCTCTCGATACTCTCTTCTCTAAATGGACCATTCAACATCCATTCTATACAGACTTTATCTTTTATGATCGTGCTCTTATGATTGCAGTAAATTAGATATCAGTTAATATAAAAAGTCTGAAAAGTAAGATCACTTGAGTGATGAAGCTCTTCTTAGTTCAAAGTCATAAATATAGACATTAAATTTGATTTTCTAACCTTCTTCGTTAAAACCTTATATTTCCAATTTTCTCTCGATAAATTTTATGCTTAAAGTCAAGAATGTTTTGGCATTTCGTTTGACAATGCAGTTTCAACATAGAAGATCAGTTGAGTAATTATCAGAAGTCTCTTAAAATCACAGCTGATCAATCAATAAGTTCGATTCTCTCACGTCTTAGTTCAAGCCTTAGTTAGAAAAAAGTCTGTCTGAGTTTTTACCAAGAGTCAAGATAAATTTAGCAGCCAGCACATCGCAGATTACTTGTGTTTTGACAGTTAGGAGCCTCTCATGACTGCAGCTGATCAAAGTTAATTTAGTTCGATCAAACCTTGCTAGGAGTAAAAAAGTTTGCAGGAATTTTGATTTCCAAAGCAGTCTAATCATTCTCGATCACATCTGTACTAGCTATCTAAAGGTTCTCATGATCACAGCATATCCAATCACATGTTTTGAAAAAGCGGTCCGATCACAGTTGATATTTCTGTGTATAGAAAGTCTTCTTAATGGGAAGGAAGAAGGAAATCTTAGCGAGACAAAGATTTTTATAGAAAATCTTCTCCAGGGAGAAATACTATAGAAGATCTTTTTGAGAGAGAGACAAAGAGAAATTTCTATTGGAATTCTTCTCTTACGAGAGAGGAATCACTATTAGTAATCTTCTCAAGAGATTACTGTGGGAAATTGCTCAAGAAAGTAAGAGTTTTCTAACTTCTCGAAAGAAATATCTCTTAGAAATATTATCGATTAAGAGATTTCTAAGGATATGTTCCCAAGAATGAGATTTCTGAAGAAAGAGATTTATATGTTAAATTTTATCGTGAGAGTAAGAGGTTGTGGAATTTTGTTTGAAAAGGCGATTCGATCATGTGATCGCAAAAAGCTGTTGTGATTGTGCGCTCTTAAGGTATTGTTAAGTCTCCTAATAAATATTTTTCCAATATTTATTAAAATTGCTTCTCATATACATATTACTTAAAAGTATGTACATATTTTATCTTAAAAGGCAACGTAATTCATGACAAGCCACAGCGCTGATGATGATGATGATGACGACAATGATGATGCCGATCATATTGTTTCTTAAAGTCTCTCCTCTAACTAAACTCCTCATTTATATATATGGATTTTTTTTGTTCGAAAAACATATAAACATTTTCTATCTTAAATTTTGCAATTTAACCAATATATTCAAAAGACAACGAAAAATAAAAATTAATATAATACAGTGTCTGATTTTTTATAAAAAATTTTCCATATAGTAAAACACAACAACAACAAAAAAAGTGATAAAAATCTGCATAATTTTTATTTTGAACTTTATTGCTTAACAAAATTTTGTTTTAACTGCCTGCTGCCTGATACTTTTGACTTTATGGGTAAAAACAAAAAAAACAAGTGAGACCGCCGCCACAATCACCACCATCACACACCAGTCACCAGTTGGATGTCACAGAGAAAATTCATGTTTGTTGTATTTACATTTATGGACGAGTGTACCTTGAATTGATATGGTGGGTAAATGGTGGCATGCAGTCAGCCAGCCTTGCTGACGATGATGTTGGTGATGGCTTGGTAAATGAATTATGATATATTTTTGATGCAAATTGCAGCAATTAACTTGTCAAAGAAAATTAACAGAAATTATGCTAAAGAGTTTTTTTCTACCCTTTGTTGTTTGTGTAAGAAATTTTTTTGCTTATCTAAAAGTATTGTCAATGGAAATTTGTATGTATTAAATTTTTGAAGTTTAAGAGGCTTGAGAGTTCATGTACGAAACTTTCAGAAAATATTAGAAATCAGCAAATGTTATACCTATTGATTAGAACATAATTTTGAGTGTCCTGCAATTAATGCTTTCAATCCAATATTTCGCATTGATTATGTTTGTTAATCATGATGGATAATTCCAATAATTTCCAGAAAAACTTGTCGTATTTCAATTGCCCATTAAGAGTCTAAACACTTCATACAACACTTGTTAAAATTTCAGTGCCACATCACAAATCAATAATACATTAGGGCAGTTTTTGTAAAAAAAAACTAATTTTAAAAGTTATAGTTAAGTTTTCGTTCAGTTCTAGTTCAGTTCTAGTTCAGTTCTAGTTCAGTTCTAGTTCAGTTCTAGTTCAGTTCTAGTTCAGTTCTAGTTCAGTTCTAGTTCAGTTCTAGTTCTAGTTCAGTTCTAGTTCAGTTCTAGTTCAGTTCTACTTCAGTTCTAGTTCAGTTCTAGTTCAGTTCTAGTTCAGTTCTAGTTCAGTTCTAGTTCAGTTCTAGTTCAGTTCTAGTTCAGTTCTAGTTCAGTTCTAGTTCAGTTCTAGTTCAGTTCTAGTTCAGTTCTAGTTCTAGTTCAGTTCTAGTTCAGTTCTAGTTCAGTTCTAGTTCAGTTCTAGTTCAGTTCTAGTTCAGTTCTAGTTCAGTTCTAGTTCGGTTCTAGTTCAGTTCTAGTTCAGTTCTAGTTCAGTTCTAGTTCATTTTTATTCACTTCTAGTTCAGTTTTAGTTTAGATCCACTTCAGTTCTAGTTCAGTTCTAGTTTAGTTCTAGTTCAGTTCCACTTCATTTCTAGTTGTGTTCTATTTCGGTTCTGAATCGGTTCTAGGTTAGTTCTAGTTCTTAAGAGATAGAAAATCATTTGAATATAAATATCTATCCAAAATCTCTTTTATCAATCAAAAAAATTACTATGAAAATATCTTCCCTAATAATTCCTTCATTATCTTGTTATATCTTACCACAATCTAATTTCGTATGCCAAACATTTAGTGAATTTTTATGCAATCATCATTATCAAACAGTAGTTTTCTTTTTTAACTATTTTTATTTTCAGCCATAAATTGCAAAAAAAAAAAAATCAAAATTTTTCCAATTATATTAACCAAGTCAGAGAGTGCAGCGGCATGCAACTTTAAGTCAATCGCCGCCACTCACTATTCAATTATGTTTGTGTTTTTTTGCGGAAAATAAAACTCCTTAACCGATTTATATGTTGATAATGAAATTGATAATCAGTTGAGAAAAGCCATAATAACAAGTGTTGATTGACAAGAAAACTCTATAGTTTTGCATACACACACTTGCCACATACTGCACATACACTCCTATTTTTGGTCTACCACTACTTAGACAATGTCCTCCAATGTAATAACAACTTTTAGCTGTATTACTTTTAATGGCAAAAGAGAAAAAGTCAGTATTTTATCTAAAGAAAAAATGACAGTTATAGTTTTGAGACCTGTTTAGATGGACACATTCAGGCATTTACATATTTAAAAATTACACTCAATCACAGATACTAACAAACGCACACATACACAACCACAGAGACACTTTACCGCCATACCAGCATATATTGTCAAGTTTATTATCAATTCCTGTAGTTGTTGTCATCATAGTAGTCGTTGTCGTCATCATCATCATCACAGCCTTCCTTAACATCAACAATCCACATCATCATGGTGATTATGACGATCATCATCCTCATCGATAGTTAGATATTTCATTTAATAAACTAGGAAGTATTTAAATGTTGCTTTCTATTTGTTGGCGTTTATAATTATGCTCTGCATACCAAAATGCTATAAACTCTAATATTTTGCCTGCTGCTAGAGAGCTGTCTATATGGCCTTTTAAAGCATTTTGTTTTGTGATGGAAAAATAAGGAGAATATTATTGGTTTGGTTTGAAAATTTTCAGATTGGTTGGTTAATTAAGAAAAACTTGATTTTAATATTTGGTAATTTAATGTTGCATTTTATTGATTTTTACATAGGGTTTTTTTTTGGTTGCTGTCTAAGTAGGAAGTTGTATTTTATTAAGTTTATATGGTTACAAAATGGTTAGAAAATTTATGCGGGCATAAATTGGTTATTTGTAAAGGAATCTTAAGAGTAAAATTCTTTTAGAGTTTGTCTATCAGATTCGGTAGATTTTGAAAAGCTGTACGAAGTATCAATATTCCTGGATTGAAAATAGAACAACAAAACAAAAATAGGATTATTATCTAAATAAAATAAAGTTGGTTTATATTCATGACTATAGATCAGTCTACAGTCTTGACTATAGATCAATCTAACCGCTTGATTATAGATCAGTCTATAGCCTTGACTATAGATCAGTCTTAACTATAGATCAGTCTATAGTCTTACCTATAGATCAGTCTATAATTTTGACTACAGACTGTAGATCATTATATATATGGAACAAACTATAGTCTCAACTATAGATCAATCTATAATCTTGCCTATAGATCAGTCTGAAGTCTTTAGATTAGTCTATAGTCTTGCCTATAGATCAGTCTGTAGTCTTGACTTTAGATTAGTCTATAGTCTTGACTACAGATCAGTATATAGTCTAGACTATAGACCAGTTTATAGTCTTTACTATAGATTAGTCTATAGTATTTAGTATAGATCACTATATAGTCTTGACTTTAAATCAGTTTTTAGTTTGACTATAGAAAAATCTATAGTCTTAACTATAGATCAGTTTATAGGCTTGCATATAGAACAGTCTATAGTTTTGACTACAGACCAGTCTATAGTCAAGACTGTAGATCATTATATATGGAACAAACTAGAGTCTTAACTATAGATCAATCTATAATCTTGCCTATAGATCTGAAGTCTTTAGATTAGTCTATAGTCTTGACTACAGATCAGTATATAGTCTAGACTATAGAACAGTTTATAGTCTTGGCTATGGATCAGTCTATAGTATTTAGTATAGATCATTATATAGTCTTGACTTTAAATCATTTTTTAGTTTGACTATAGAAAAATCTATAGTCTTAACTATAGATCAATATATAGTATTGCCTATGATCACTATATAGCCTTGACCATAGATGAATCTACAGTCTTGTCCATAGATCAGTCCATAGTTTAGACTAGAGATCAGTTTATAGTCTTGACTATAGATCAGTCTATAGTATTTACTATAGATAATTATATAGTCTTGACTTTAGATCAGACTATAGTCTTGACTATTGTTCAGTCTATAGTATTGACTGCAGATCAGTCTGTAGTATTGACTATAGATCAGTTTATAGTCTGGACTACAAAACATGCTATAATAGTCTTGACTATAGAGCACTTTATATTCTTGACTATAGACCATTATATAGTCTAGACTATAGGTCAGTTTAAAGTCTTTACTTTAGAACAGTTTATAGTCCTGACATTCTGTAGTATTGACTATAGATCAGTTTATAGTCTGGATTATAAAACAGTCTATAATTGTCTTGACTATAGAGCACTTTATATTCTTGACTTTAGCCCCACTATATAGTCTTGATATATATTAGTTTATAGTCTTGACTATAGATCAGTCTATAGATCAGTTTATAGTCTATAGTGTCGAAACATAGATGTCTGTTTTTAAGTCTATTCTTTGGTTAATCCCCTAATCTATAGTCTTGACTAAAGACCAGTTTGTAGTTGTTTAGATCAGTCTATTAGCCATCAGTCTATATTCTTGGCTATAGAACAGTCTATAGTCTTGACTATTGTTCAGTCTATAGTATTGACTACAGATCAGTCTGTAGTATTGACTGTAGATCAGTTTATAGTCTGGACTATAAAACAGTCTATAATAATCTTGACTATAGAGCACTTTATATTCTTGACAATAGCCCCACTGTATAGTCTTGACTATAGATAAGTTTATAGTCTAGACTATAGATCAGTCTACAGCCTTGACTATAGATCAGTTTATAGTCTATAGTGGCGAAACAGTATATTGTCGAAACATAGATATCTGTTTTTAAGTCTATTCTTTGGTTAAACACTAATCTACAGTCTTGACTAAAGACAAGTTTGTAGTCGTTTAGATCAGTCTATTAGCCACAAGCTAACTAACCTTAAACTGTCAAATTTAGTCCCACAATAATCAAGTATAACAAATATTTTATATAAAATTTAATTGAATACGAACAGCATTATGATTTTGTAAAACATAAAAATAATTGGCAATTTGTGAATATTAAAAATAATTATATTTTTGTTTAAGCAGACACGGGTAATTTTCTCATATGTAGTTTTTTATGTTATTTATTAAAGGCGAACTACTTAAATATTTTCATATAAAAATTTTTTCATTCAATTTCCGTTGGTTGACAGATTGTATCTCTTTTGCAAAGCGTTTTTTTAGTATTATGGCCAGTTATACATATAAGTATAATTTTTTTATATAAATGTTAAGTTTTTTTTTTGTTTGCAAAATTATAATAATTATAATTTACTTGGATTTCTGTTCCAAAACGACATATATTTCCTGACGACAACGTCACACTACACAACACAAATTAAAATGTTTAAGTTGTAGATACTTTTTAATATGGAACGAGTTACTGTAACAATTTTTTTTATTATTGTTTTTATAGATCTTATAGCAACAATTATCGATAATTTCAATTGTCGTCTATTTAAACTGATAAATCTAAATCTAGAGAGAGAGAAAAAACATTAAAAATTGATTGATGAGTTAACAATTTAATTATACAAAAGGAAATTAATTTCAAATTAATATGCTGTTAAAGTAAAAAAATTAAAATAAGTTTCACTCAAAACAAGTAATTTGTTCTTGGCATCATTTCATAGAAAAATCAAAGCATATGAAACGATAGCAGTAGGTCAAGCTTAAATACGAAGACCCCTACAATTGTTAGAGGATTCTAGTCATGTGTAGAAACTAGGCTATAGTCCTGACTATAGATAAGTCTATAGTCTTTACAATAGTTAGAAAAGTCTATAGCCTTAACTATAGAGTACTCCTGACTATAGATCAGTTTATAATCCTGACTTTAGATCAACCTATAGTCCTGACTATAGATCAGTCTATATTCCTGACTGAAGATCAGTTTATATTCCTGACTGCAGATCAGTTTATATACCTGACTGTAATCAGTCTATAGTCTTGACTATAGAAAAGTCTACAGTCTTGATTATAGACAAGTCTCTCGCTTTGTTTATTGACTTGACTACAGATCAGCCTATAGTCCTGACTATAGATTAGTCTATAGTCTTGACTGCAGATCAGTCTATTTTCTTGACAATAGATCAGTATATAAGCTTGGCTATAGATCTGTATAGTCTTGACTATTAATCAATCTTCAGTCTCTACAGTCTTAACAATAGACCAACCTTCAGTCTCTGAAATCTTGACTATAGGACAGCCTATAGTTTTGACTATAGATCAGCCTATGGTCTTGACTAGAGATCAGTCTATAGTATTGACTATAGATCAGTCTATAGTTCTAGTTCAGTTCCAGTTTAGTTCTAGTTCAGTCTAGTTCAGTTCTAGTTCAGTTCTAGTTCAGTTCTAGTTCAGTTCTAGTTCAGTTCTAGTTCAGTTCTAGTTCAGTTCTAGTTCAGTTCTAGTTCAGTTCTAGTTCAGTTCTAGTTCAGTTCTAGTTCAGTTCTAGTTCAGTTCTAGTTCAGTTCTAGTTCAGTTCTAGTTCAGTTCTAGTTCAGTTCTAGTTCAGTTCTAGTTCAGTTCTAGTTCAGTTCTAGTTCAGTTCTAGTTCAGTTCTAGTTCAGTTCTAGTTCAGTTCTAGTTCAGTTCTAGTTCAGTTCTAGTTCAGTTCTAGTTCAGTTCTAGTTCAGTTCTAGTTCAGTTCTAGTTCAGTTCTAGTTCAGTTCTAGTTCAGTTCTAGTTCAGTTCTAGTAGTCAGTTCTAGTTCAGTTCTAGTTCAGTTCTAGTTCAGTTCTAGTTCTAGTTCAGTTCTAGTTCAGTTCTAGTTCAGTTCTAGTTCAGTTCTAGTTCAGTTCTAGTTCAGTTCTAGTTCAGTTCTAGTTCAGTTCTAGTTCAGTTCTAGTTCAGTTCTAGTTCAGTTCTAGTTCAGTTCTAGTTCAGTTCTAGTTCAGTTCTAGTTCAGTTCTAGTTCTAGTTCAGTTCTAGTTCAGTTCTAGTTCAGTTCTAGTTCAGTTCTAGTTCAATTTTAGTTCAATTTTAGTTCAGTTCTAGTCTGGACTATAGATCAATCTAGTCATATTTATAGACCAATCTATAGGCTTGACTTTAGGTCAGTCTATAGTCTTGACTATAGATCAGTCTATATTCTTGACTATATAGTTTTAATTTTAGTGCAGAACAAATATATTTCTTAATAGCTCTTTATCACTCTCTTAGCTGGTGGCTGTATAAAAATTAATGATCACCATTTTAATGTTTTCATTTCTTTTATTAAAAACTTTTTATTTTTTTTTTATTATTTTATTTTTTTTTTATTATCTATTATCTATTTTTTTATTATCTATTAATTTAATGTAAACAATAATTTAAATTAAAATTATAAAAATTATCAAATTGAGTGCCTTTCAAAAGCTCTTAATGTTAATAGAATTTTATTAGTTTATTGTCGTTAATACATAATTGGCAAAATTGTTGTTTTAGGGGGCATTAAAATGGTAATTAATGTAAAAATCGTGTCTGCACAAGTGATTTTTTGATGGTAGAGATCTAAATAGAGAAATAAATTGAAAATAATAGAGAAAGTCAGCTGTATGATGTACAAATGTAATTTTGAGATTATAACTTACGAGAGAGCTCTTTGCCGGTATATGTTTCGAAACTTAAATGAATACTGATCGTCTGATTGATGTCACTGTTTAGTTCGAAGTATTGACTTTTGCATTAATTCACTTTTAAAAGAATTTCTTCTATTTTAAGTGGTTTTTGTACTAGAAATATGAACAAATTTGTCTTATAATTTTAAGTTTTAATTAAAAATCTAATGATTTGTTTTTCTCTAATTTCAGGTAAGGCTTCAGTTTCCAAAATACTTAACTTTAATGAACAACCACCACCTGTAAGTAGTTAACAAACTCTATAAGGAATTTATTAATTTGACGTTTTTTTTTCTCAACTGTTAATTAAGTCTTTTTCGTTTGAAGTCATCCAACCAAACCAAGCAAAAATCTAATCAAGATTCATGCTTACTTAAGGCCACATGCAGGTTTAGTTTTTGCCAAATATTAAGCCAACTAAAATATTCTAATTAATTTTGTTTAAAAAAGTTTAATTTTAGTAAACTATCATCATTAGTTTTTTTTTTGTACTACTACAACGCCTTTGGCTTTTTTTTACTATTAGTCCGCTACATTCAAATACCAATTACCACAAAATGCTCATAAAAAGAAAATTCATTAAAGCAAAATAATGACAATTTTAAAATTTCATTAAAAAAAATCAAGCTCAGCGCACAGCCACCAAAATCAATAGAAGAAAAAAACTTGCATAACCTCAAATTGTAGTGGAATTTTAACAAAGATCTTTAATCAATTTTAATTTTGTTGTTGCTGTTATACTTGTACGATTACTTACTATAATACAATGTATGCCAAACAAAGAAAGAAACCATGAAAAATTCTATTGACTTCATAATGGAAACTTTAGCTGGAGCTTGCTACAAGTGTTAGTAGCCTGGTATTATGTCTGTAATAGTTACTATTCGTAATAGTTGGCTATAGTAGTAGTTTTGCGCATGCGCAACTTTACGAATTGAATTTATTTATTTATTTATTTTATGTTTTTGTTGTTGTAAATGTTGTTGGCTCTTTTGTTTTTATTGCATTACAACACTCTATACTCATTCAGCCATTAAATGCCGTTATCTACTTATTACACAATAAAAACACTACGTACATACTAAAAACATAAAAAAGTACTACAAAAACAAAAACAACAATAATAAGCAGGGATGGTAAAATTTTTATAGATTTTTGTATAGTACTAATCGATAATTGGCAACATTGCAATATTTCGACTAAACACTTTTTGGACTACAACCTATTTCTTTCTTTAATTTATAGTCTAAGCAAAAGCCTATCTTTTAGTCTAGGCTCAAATCTGGACCATATTTCAGTCAATGTTCTAGTCTATAGTTTAGCCTATAAGCCTAGTCTATTCTCTAGCTTATAGACTAGACTTTAGTTAAGTTCATAGTCTAGACTATAGTCCTAAAAATTCTACTTTTACCATCCCTGCTATATGTCTAGAAGAAAAAAAAAACATTTACAGAACCACTAGCATAGTTTAGCTATTGAGACCTAATTTCACACAACAACTTTTCAAAGAGTTGATTTGGCGCTGGAAAATCTAAAAAAAAAAAACTAAACTAAAAAGTAATAAAAACAAAAAGCAAAAAAAAAACGTTACAGAATACATTTCAAACTACAACAAATACACAACTGTAATGGAAAATAAAACTTACCGAATGGTAGCCAATACTACATAGTATGTGGTAGTAAAATACTATAACGTAATACATTTAACATTTAGAACGTTATGTTTGTTGCTATTACGCTATGGTTTCGAACGGCAATAGTTACAAAAAAATAAAAAATACAAAACAAAAGTAAACAGACAGCAAAAATGCTAAAACAAAAAAATAAAAATATTGCAATTATATTAGCGGAATACAGTGGGGAACAAAAGTAAAGAGATTGGAAAGTAAGAACTAGAACTGATCTAGAACTAAACTAGAACTGAACTAGAACTGAACTAGAGCTGAACTAGAACTGAACTAGAACTGAACTAGAGCTGAACTAGAACTGAACTAGAACTAAACTAAACTAGAACTGAACTAGAACTGAACTAGAACTGAACTAGAACTGAACTAGAAACTGAACTAGAACTGAACTAGAACTGAACTAGAACTGAACTAGAACTAGAACTGAACTAGAACTGAACTAGAACTGAACTAGAACTGACTAGAACTGAACTAGAACTGAACTAGAACTGAACTAGAACTGAAACTAGAACTGAACTAGAACTGAACTAGAACTGAACTAGAACTGAACTAGAACTGAACTAAACTGAACTGAACTGAACTAGAACTGAACTAGAACTGAACTAGAACTGAACTAGAACTGAACTAGAACTGAACTAGAAACTGAACTAGAACTGAACTAGAACTGAACTAGAACTGAACTAGAACTGAACTAGAACTGAACTAGAACTGAACTAGAACTGAACTAGAACTGAACTAGAACTGAACTAGAACTGACTAGAACTGACTAGAACTGAACTAGAACTGAACTAAAACTGACTAGAACTGAACTAGAACTGAACTAGAACTGAACTAGAACTGAACTAGAACTAGACTGACTAGAACTGAACTAGACGACTAGAACTGAACTAGAACTGAACTAGAACTGAACTAGAACTGACTAGAACTGAACTAGAACTGAACTAGAACTGAACTAGAACTGAACTAGAACTGAACTAGAACTAGAACTGAACTAGAACTGAACTAGAACTGAACTAGAACTGAACTAGACTGAACTAGAACTGAACTAGAACTGAACTAGAACTGAACTAGAACTGAACTAGAACTGAACTAGAACTGAACTAGAACTGAACTAGAACTGAACTAGAACTGAACTAGAACTAGAACTGAACTAGATACTGAACTAGAACTGAACTAGAACTGAACTAGAACTGAACTAGAACTGAACTGAAACTAGAACTGAACTAGAACTGAACTAGAACTGAACTAGAACTGAACTAGAACTGAACTAGAACTGAACTAGAACTGAACTAGAACTGAACT
>NW_023995131.1:0-57500 GCF_015586225.1 Lucilia sericata | reverse complement strand
CTTTCTTCAGATACCATGTTCAAATATGATTTGTGTTACTTAAGCAGGTTGTTTGCACAAAACCCAACTTGGGAAAAAAATTGCAATAATCTATAGAGCAACAACAATGTTGCACATTTTTATGATAATTTTATGAACTGAAATGGCGCCGAAAATTGTTGGTGAAAGAAACAAATTTTATTGATCATTTAAAAAAATAAAATAACATAATTCATAAATCGGTAGAAAAATATTTTTTATATAAAACGATAATAGTTTATTAGTATTCTATTAATGGAACTATGACTAATAGTAAATGGCTGTAATTGTCTTTAAATCAATATTCAAAATGTTAAGTGTTTTTTTTTAACTTTTGCATGTTTATTGTAGAGGTGTGCTGGTAAATTTGCAAAATATTTATTTAATTCTCCTTTAGAATGGACTGGGGTTACACTACAGCTCCAAACAGTTTTAACAAATAACTTACAACATGTAAGAATGTATTTTTTGTTTTTTGTTTTAAATGTATTCCTAGAGAAAACACTATACCACATTTTTAATAATATCATATCAATCTTAAAAGTGCACAAAATTAAAGAACACCAGAATAACAAGTAGCTTTGGTAATGGTAAATTAATCAGCAACGAAGTGGGAACACACTACATATTACCTTACTATAGACTCGACTGTAGAATAAACTAGGCTTTAGATACACTGAAGACTAGACTATAGACTAGACTATAGACTAGACTATAGACTAGACTATATACTAGACTATATACTAGACTATAGACTAGACTATAGACTAGACTATAGACTAGACTATAGACTAGACTATAGACTAGACTATAGACTAGACTATAGACTAGACTATAGACTAGACTATAGACTAGACTATAGACTAGACTATAGACTAGACTATAGACTAGACTATAGACTAGACTATAGACTAGACTATAGACTAGACTATAGACTAGACTATAGACTAGACTATAGACTAGACTATAGACTAGACTATAGACTAGACTATAGACTAGACTATAGACTAGACTATAGACTAGACTATAGACTAGACTATAGACTAGACTATAGACTAGACTATAGACTAGATAGACTATAGACTAGACTATAGACTAGATATAGACTAGACTATAGACTAGACTATAGACTAGACTATAGACTAGACTATAGACTAGACTATAGACTAGACTATAGACTAGACTATAGACTAGACTATAGACTAGACTATAGGCAAAACAATAGACTACACTATAGATTAGGCTATAGACAAGACAATAGACTATACTAGACTATAGACTAGACTATAGACTAGACTATAGGCTAGACTATAGACTAGACTATAATAGACTACTAGACTAGACTAGATAGACTATAGACTAGACTATAGACTAGACTATAGACTAGACTAGACTAGACTATAGACTAGACTATAGACTAGACTATAGACTAGATATAGACTAGACTATAGACTAGACTATAGACTAGACTATAGACTAGACTATAGACTAGACTATAGACTAGACTATAGACTAGACTATAGACTAGACTATAGACTAGACTATAGACTAGACTATAGACTAGACTATAGACTAGACTATAGACTAGACTATAGACTAGACTATAGACTAGACTATAGACTAGACTATAGACTAGACATAGACTAGACTATAGACTAGACTATAGACTAGACTATAGACTAGACTATAGACTAAACTATAGACTAAACTATAGACTAGACTATAGACTAGACTATAGACTAAACTATAGACTAGACTATAGACTAGACTATAGAATAGACTATAGACTAGACTATAGACTAGACTATAGACTAGACTAAGACTAGACTATAGACTAGACTATAGACTAGACTATAGACTAGACTATAGAGTAGACTATAGACTAGACTATAGACGAGACTAAAGACTAGACTATAGACTAGACTATAGACTATACTATAGACTAGACTATAGACTAGACTATAGACTAGACTATAGACTAGACTATAGACTAGACCATAGACTAGACTATAGACTAGACTATAGACTAGACTATAGACTGAACTATAGACTAGACTATAGACTAGACTATAAACTAGACTATAGACTAGACTATAGACTAGACTATAGACTAGACTATAGACCAGACTATAGACTAGACTATAGACTAGACTATAGACCAGACTATAGACCAGACTATAGACCAGACTATAGACCAGACTATAGACTAGACTATAGACTAGACTATAGACTAGACTATAGACTAGACTATAGACTAGACTATAGACTAGACTATAGACTAGACTATAGACTAGACTATAGACTAGACTATAGACTAGACTATAGACTAGACTATAGTCTAGACTATAGACTAGACTTTAGACTAGACTATAGACTAGACTATAGACTAGACTATAGACTAGACTATAGACTAGACTATAGACTAGACTATAGACTAGACTATAGACTAGACTATAGACTAGACTAAAGACTAGACTATAGACTAGACTATAGACTAGACTATAGACTAGACTAAAGACTAGACTATAGACTAGACTATAGACTAGACTATAGACTAGACTATAGACTAGACTATAGACTAGACTATAGACTAGACTATAGACTAGACTATAGACTAGACTATAGACTAGACTATAGACTAGACTATAGACTAGACTATAGACTAGACTATAGACTAGACTATAGACTAGACTATAGACTAGACTATAGACTAGACTATAGACTAGACTATAGACTAGACTATAGACTAGACTATAGACTAGACTATAGACTAGACTATAGACTAGACTATAGACTAGACTATAGACTAGATTATAGATTAGACTATAGACTAGACTATAGACTAGTCTATAGACTAGACTATAGACTAGTCTATAGACTAGACTGTAGACTAGACTATAGACTAGACTATAGACTAGACTATAGACTAGACTATACACTAGACTATAGACAAGACTATAGACTAGACTACTAGACTATAGACTAGACTATAGACTAGACTATAGACTAGACTATAGACTAGACTATAGACTAGACTAGAGACTAGACTATAGACTAGACTATAGACTAGACTATAGACTAGACTATAGACTAGACTATAGACTAGACTATAGACTAGACTAGACTATGGACTAGAATATAGACTAGACTATAGACTAGACTATAGGCTAGACTATAGACTAGACTATAGACTAGACTATAGACTAGACTATAGACTGGACTATAGACTGGACTATAGACTAGACTATAGACTGGACTATAGACTAGACTATAGACTAGAACATAGACTAGAAAATAGACTAGACTATAGACTAAACTATACATAGTTATATTTTAAAGAAAATTATCTCAAAATTTTCGCTAACTTTCTCTTGTTAAACAAAATTTCCTGAAAATTTATATTTGTGAGAATATTTTTACATTTCTGCAAAATGTCTCTCTTTCTGAAGAAATTTTTTATTTTTCTAGGAAAAAAATTTTAATGATTCTTTAACTTAATTAGAAACACCTATGCGTATGATTAATATTTATTTTAAGAATAATTTAATACGCCCACATACATTCCGTATGACTCATATTATTGTTTTGCCGTAGTTAATAAAAGTGAAAACCTTCTTTATTTGTATTTCCTAATTACTCATATTCCTCTTCTTAACCCAATAACAACCACATCAAAGACTTTTTCACCAAGAACCATAACTCTTCTTAACTCATTGAACTTTTGCCAGAGCAATCAACCAACCAACCCCATCTTAAACGTGTCATTTAACTGAAAAATTGCAATGTAGGGTATGACATAAAAACATGGTAAAGTCATGTTAAAAACAGTTTATAACTACATACTAGAAGCTACTACTATTACGGCTGCTATTATAGGAAAATAACAACTACTACTACTACTTGTATTCAAGCATAACAACATCTACCTAACATCATACAAAACAAAACTCTAGTTTCTGACAGCCCAACAGTAGAAGAAGTTCAAGCTATACAATAAAAAAATAAAGAACAAACTGAAGATGAAATAGTAAGAAGACAGACAGACATGTTATACAGAATCAGGAAGTAATTTTTGATGATGTACTACACCATCTATACCCATACGATATATACACGATGTATAACATACACTATACACATCTAAGTTTAGTATCTGTGTAACCATTTTATTTGATTTTATTTTGTGATTTTTTTCTATTGCATAATGATTTACGCATACATAGATTCTAAGGTTAAATATAAAGTACTAGTGCATCAGATGTTTTACACATTTATATATTTCTATATTTGAAAAGAAGAATTGCATTGAATTTTATTATTTTCTTTAGAGTATGATTTGAAAGAAAGCTATGTTAACAGCTAATAACCCAGCAGAATTTACAAACGACTATAGACTAGACTATAGACTAGACTATAGACTAGACTATAGACTAGACTATAGACTAGACTATAGACTAGACTATAGACTAGACTATAGACTAGACTATAGACTAGACTATAGACTAGACTATAGACTAGACTATAGACTAGACTATAGACTAGACTAATAGCTAGACTAGACTATACTATAGACTAGACTATAGACTAGACTATAGACTAGACTATAGACTAGACTATAGACTAGACTATAGACTAGACTATAGACTAGACTATAGACTAGACTATAGACTAGACTATAAACTAGACTATAGACTAGACTATAGACTAGACTATAGACTAGACTATAGACTAGACTATAGACTACTATAGACTAGACTATAGACTAGACTATAGACTAGACTATAGACTAGACTATAGACTAGACTATAGACTAGACTATAGACTAGACTATAGACTAGACTATAGACTAGACTATAGACTAGACTATAGACTAGACTATAGACTAGACTATAGACTAGACTATAGACTAGACTATAGACTAGACTATAGACTAGACTATAGACTAGACTATAGACTAGACTATAGACTAGACTATAGAATAGACTATAGACGACTATAGACTAGAATAGACTAGACTATAGACTAGACTATAGACTAGACTATAGACTAGACTATAGACTAGACTATAGACTAGACTATAGACTAGACTATAGACTAGACTATAGACTAGACTATAGACTATAGACTAGACTATAGACTAGACTATAGACTAGACTATAGACTAGACTATAGACTAGACTATAGACTAGACTATAGACTAGACTATAGACTAGACTATAGACTAGACTATAGACTAGACTATAGACTAGACTATAGACTAGACTATAGACTAGACTATAGACTAGACTATAGACTAGACTATAGACTAGACTATAGACTAGACTATAGACTAGACTATAGACTAGACTATAGACTAGACAATAGACTAGACTAGACTAGACTATAGACTAGACTATAGACTAGACTATAGACTAGACTATAGACTAGACTATAGACTAGACTATAGACTAGACTATAGACTAGACTATAGACTAGACTAGACTATAGACTAGACTAGACTATAGACTAGACTAGACTATAGACTATAGACTAGACTAGACTATAGACTAGACTAGACTATAGACTAGACTAGACTATAGACTAGACTAGACTATAGACTAGACTATAGACTAGACTATAGACTAGACTATAGACTAGACTATAGACTAGACTATAGACTAGACTATAGACTAGACTATAGACTAGACTATAGACTAGACGATAGACTAGACTATAGACTAGACTATAGACTAGACTATAGACTAAGACTATAGACTAGACTATAGACTAGACTATAGACTAGACTATAGACTAGACTATAGACTAGACTATAGACTAGACTATAGACTAGACTATAGCCTAGACTATAGACTAGACTATCAGACTAGGACTATAGACTAGACTCATAGACTAGACTATAGACTAGACTGTAGACTAGGACTTTAGACTAGACTATAGACTAGACTATAGACTCGACTATGACTAGACTATAGACTAAACTATAGACTTTAGACTACATTGTTTATAAATCCTTGACGCAAACATTAATAAGTAAAAGTCCACTCAGTTCTTTTGCTGGGTTACTTTTACTTTAGGATGTATGTATGTATATCAAATTGTTATTATAGTTTAGCTTTAATTCCAGCCAACTCTTTCCATCATTGTTACACGTTTATTTTTTCATCTTTAACCCAATCACCACCACCACAGCGTAAATACAGTAGTAAGAAGTTCATTGTTATAGTCCTTTAACATATAGATAGGCTTTATAATAAGCACACACATCAAAAACCCTTTTTTGTTAAGCCCAATCATCAAGTTGATTATCACGATCATAATTCTATGGAGTGTACCTGAAGTTTCGTATTATTTTCACAAAATGTAAATATGAATATATGAAGAGACGTGGAAGAAAAGCTCATTATATTTTGATAAAATTGTAAATAAAAATGATGAGTTTTCTTCTTTGTTTATTGAAAGAAAATAGAGTAGGCTAGAAAATTGTTTACTTATAACCTTTTTTCTTCAATTTCTATATTATGTTGTCTATGGAGTTATTAGGGAGTAATAGCTTTTTTAGGATTGCAGTGTTTTTTGTGAAATAGATTGGATTGCGTTTAAAAAGCTTTAGATTTGAATACAAGGAAATGTATTTTGAGTTTAAAACTTTATTTGTATTTGCAAATTAACAGGGATAGTGGAAATGTTGTCGGAAGATTTCAAATGATCGTCTAGGGATGTATTGTATATTTCCACATAATTTTTAAACCTACCAATTTATAGTTTACGAAAAACGAATAATTAGAATTAAACATTAAACGAAGGATGATATTAATCTTGCTCAAAAAGATTAAATATGAACATAGATTTTTTAGATATTTAAGTTTAAGCAAAATTGCCATCATTTATTAGAAATTAGCTGTAAGTTTTTGTAAGGAAGTTATAGAGGAACTACGCCATAGATTTTCAAAACGATTGCCACATGCTGAACTCAAATAAAAACATGCATTTTTACGCTTCATTTGACTACAGTTTTTTTTCCCCAAACCAATTTCATGGTATTTCTAGTTATAACTGCAGACGACGATGAAACAAAATTACAAATAAAAGAAAACCTAAACATCCAATACAATTAGACGTAAGTTTAATTAATCAAAAGTTCATATGTACGTACAAATGCATAAAGGAACATATAAAAATAATAATGACTTGGCAATAGAAATATAAACGAACAGTGGAATAGTCATAGTATGTTGCAATAAAAACTATGCCCCATCCGCTATAAATTCACTATTAATACTTTTCGCAATATGTACGGATATCGTCTATTGGCAATGCATCAAATTCATAAATATTTTACTGCGATTTTACTACTTCTTCGGCAGCAGCAATAACAACAGCGGCTTTAAAACGATAGTAATTTGTTAATATTTTTTTAGTTTTTTTTTTCGTTTTTCTTTATGCTTATGGATGAAACAACGTTCTAAATGAAAAATAATCTTTGACAATTGCACGGTTCAGTAACAGTGACTAATCGATTTTTAGTCAGTTTTTTTTTGTATTTTTGGTTTTCAGTATAATTTTCTAATATATTAAACTACAAATACAACAAACACATTGTAATTCTAAAGTGTACTATACCAAAACCATTCTGATTAAAAGAAGATTCCTGTAAAAAAGAACTAGAACTGAACTAGAACTGAACTAGAACTGAACCAAAACTGAACTAAAACTGAACTAGAACTGAACTAGAACTGAACTGAATAGACTAGAACTGAACTAGAACAGAACTGAAATAGAACGAACTAGAACAGAACTGAATAGAACTGAACTAGAACTGAACTAGAAACAGAACTGAAAATAGAACTGAACTAGAACAGAACTGAAATAGAACTGAAATGAACTGAACTAGAACTGAACTAGAACTGAACTAGAACTGAACTAGAACTTGAACTAGAACTGACTGGAACTGAACTAGAACTGAACTAGAACTGAACTAGAACTGAACTAGAACTGAACTAGAACTGAACTAGAACTGAACTAGAACTGAACTAGAACTGAACTAGAACTGAACTAGAACTGAACTAGAAACTTTGAAACTAGAACTAAACTAGAACTAAACTAGAACTGAACTAGAGAACTGAAACTAGAAACTGAAACTAGAACTGAACTAGAACTGAACTAGAACTGAACTAGAACTGAACTAGAACTGAACTAAACTGAACTAGAACTGAACTAGAACTGAACTAGAACTGAACTAGAACCTGAACTAGAACTGAACTAGAACTGAACTAGAACTGAACTAGAACTGAACTAGAACTGAACTAGAACTGAACTAGAACTGAACTAGAACTGAACTAGAACTGAACTAGAACTGAACTAGAACTGAACTAGAACTGAACTAGAACTGAACTAGAACTGAACTAGAACTGAACTAGAACTGAACTAGAACTGAACTAGAACTGAACTAGAACTGGAACTAGAACTGAACTAGAACTGAACTAGAACTGAACTAGAACTGAACTAGAACTGAACTAGAACTGAACTAGAACTGAACTAGAACTGAACTAGAACTGAACTAGAACTGAACTAGAACTGAACTAGAACTGAACTAGAACTGAACTAGAACTGAACTAGAACTGAACTAGAACTGAACTAGAACTGAACTAGAACTGAACTAGAACTGAACTAGAACTGAACTAGAACTGAACTAGAACTGAACTAGAACTGAACTAGAACTGAACTAGAACTGAACTAGAACTGAACTAGAACTGAACTAGAACTGAACTAGAACTGAACTAGAACTGAACTAGAACTGAACTAGAACTGAACTAGAACTGAACTAGAACTGAACTAGAACTGAACTAGAACTGAACTAGAACTGAACTAGAACTGAACTAGAACTGAACTAGAACTGAACTAGAACTGAACTAGAACTGAACTAGAACTGAACTAGAACTGAACTAGAACTGAACTAGAACTGAACTAGAACTGAACTAGAACTGAACTAGAACTGAACTAGAACTGAACTAGAACTGAACCGAACTAGAACTGAACTAAAACTGAACTAGAACTGAACTAGAACTGAACTAGAACTGAACTAGAACTGAACTAGAACTGAACTAGAACTGAACTAGAACTGAACTAGAACTTAACTAGAACTAAACTAGAACTGGAGTAGAACTGAACTAGAACTGAACTAGAACTGAACTAGAACTTAACTAGAACTAAACTAGAACTAAACTAGAACTAGAGTAGAACTGAACTAGAACTGAACTAGAACTGAACAAGAACTGAACTAGAACTGAACTAGAACTGAACTAGAACTGAACTAGAACTGAACTAGAACTGAACTAGAACTGAACTAGAACTGAACTAGAACTGAACTAGAACTGACTAGAACTGAACTAGAACTGAACTAGAACTGAACTAGAACTGAACTAGAACTGAACTAGAACTGAACTAGAACTGAACTAGAACTGAACTAGAACTGAACTAGAACTGAACTAGAACTGAACTAGAACTGAACTAGAACTGAACTAGAACTGAACTAGAACTGAACTAGAACTGAACTAGAACTGAACTAGAACTGAACTAGAACTGAACTAGAACTGAACTAGAACTGAACTAGAACTGAACTAGAACTGAACTAGAACTGAACTAGAACTGAACTAGAACTGAACTAGAACTGAACTAGAACTGAACTAGAACTGAACTAGAACTGAACTAGAACTGAACTAGAACTGAACTAGAACTGAACTAGAACTGAACTAGAACTGAACTAGAACTGAACTAGAACTGAACTAGAACTGAACTAGAACTGAACTAGAACTGAATACTAGAACCTGAACGACTAGAACTGAACTAGAACTGACTAGAACTGAACTAGAACTGAACTAGAACTGAACTAGAACTGAACTAGAACTGATCTAGAACTGATACTAGAACTGATACTAGAACTGATCTAGAAACTGAATCTACTGAACTAAACTGGAACTAGAACTGAAATAGAACTGAACTAGAACAGAACTAGATAACTGAACTAGTACTGAATCGGTACTGAACTAGAATTAAACTAGAAACTAAACTAGAACTAACTAGAGAACTGAACTAGAACTGAACTAGAAACTGAACTAGAACTGGAAACTGACTGAACTAGAACTGGAACTAGAACTAGAAACTGAACTAGAACTGAACTAGAACTGAACTAGAACTGAATTAGAACTGAACTAGAACTGAACTAGAACTGAACTAGAACCGAACTAGAACTGAAACTAAAACTGAATAGAACAGAGCTTGAATTGAACTAAAACTGGTTCTAATAAACATATAGTTTACTTTGGATCTCTAACTTGACAATTGATTACACTGTAGATTACCAATGATATACAGAGTAACCGATTGTTCCCTTTTCATTAAAATTTATATACTGTTAGTATTTTTTAAGGAATGCATTGCTTTCCTTTAAAACTGCTGGGTATACATATGACTAAATGAGTTTTGTGGCACGTGAATTTTGTATAATGTTTTGAAATATAAACCAAAGAAGCCATAAATTTAGTACCTGGTACAAAAAGCTGAAAAAAATGTAGTATAGAAAATACCAACGAAATAAAATCATATTTATTTTTAACACAATTAAAAGTCGAAAAGGGCGTAGAATGGGGGAGCATGACTAAAAGTATTCAGTTCAAGTATTTAGTGTATGGTCTCATGTTTATTGAGCTGTTGAGATTTTTTAAAATAAAAATTGGAAAATAATTTCTTTAACCATTTAAATATAAGCATTAGCCTTCTTCTGTCTCTATTTTGAAACCTTGGTTTCTCTAGTGTTAAATATTTGCTATTTTTTCGTGTATTGCGCCAAACACACAATATTTTTCTTGTGGCATTTTCTAAAATTTACAATAGCTTAATTGCATTTTCTAATATATGAGTGTGGCACATCACAAACAGAAATACCGGCAAAATATCTAACTATTCATAAAGAAAAAATCTCTAGAAAGAAAAACGCAAATAAAAAAATTTTTCTTGAATGTATGCCAAAAGTTTATTTTAAGTGATTTGCTTATTTTGTGGTTCTTGCAACAAAACATTTTTTCAGGGGAATTCCGTAATAGTTTACAAACCATAGTGTGTAAAAAAAAATTAATAAAAACAACAAATCTGCTTGTAAACCATGTTGGCCGCAAAATATTACAAAAAAAAAAACTCAAAAAAAAGAAAAACACAATACGACTACAAAGAAAAATAATATTTTTTTTGTTCTTAAGCAAAAAGTTTATTGACCCTTTTGCTGAAAAGAAACTCATAATAAAGATTTTTTATTTTTGCACAAAACTATAAGATGTTTTCTTTTGTTTTCCTTCAACGTTCCATATACTCCAACAATTCATTTGACATTTTCCAATAGAGTTGTGGTTTCACAATGTCCAAACGTTCATTGTCAGCTATCCATATTTGTCCATTTGAACCCATTTCTATGGCTCGTACTATATTGCGTGCACACACTGCGGTTTCCTGACATGGTGCCCCTTTTAATTTATCCACATACTCTTGTCCATATTCAAGAAATGCCTTCATTGTATGACGTACAAAAGTTTTTGTGGGACCACAACAAATGCCCAATACCGCAACACCAGTTTTATCGTAATAAATTGGGTGCTAAAATGTTCGTTCGTTTGGTGATACATATTTATTTTGTTAGATAAAATGAAAGATGGAAAAGTATGTAGAAAAATATTTTTACTATGTTTTTTTATAAGACAATAGGAAATTTTTATAGAGTTTAACAAAAACTATTAAAAGAATCTGAGGAAAGTTTAGGAAAAAATTTATTTTTCATTATCGTTTAAAGACTTTATTTACAGTTTGACAACGGAACAGCACTGAACTAAACTAACCCAGAACAGAACTAGAACTGAACTAGAACTGAACTGGAACTGAACTAGAACTGAACTAGAACTGAACTAGAACTGAACTAGAACTGAACTAGACTGAACTAGAACTGAACTAGAACTGAACTAGAACTGAACTAGAACTGAACTAGAACTGAACTAGAACTGAACTAGAACTGAACTAGAACTGAACTAGAACTGAACTAGAACTGAACTAGAACTGAACTAGAACTGAACTAGAACTGAACTAGAACTGAACTAGAACTGAACTAGAACTGAACTAGCACTGAACTAGCACTGAACTAGAACTGAACTAGAACTGAACTAGAACTGAACTAGAACTGAACTAGAACTGAACAAGAACTGAACTAGAACTGAACTAGAAATGAACTAGATCTGAACTAGAACTGAACTAGAACTGAACTAGAACTGAACTAGACTGAACTAGAACTGAACTAGAACTAGAACTAGAACTGAACTAGAACTGAACTAGAACTGAACTAGAACTGAACTAGAACTGTACTAGAACTGAACTAGAACTGAACTAGAACTGAACTAGAACTGAACTAGAACTGAACTAGAACTGAACTAGAACTGAACTAGAACTGAACTAGAACTGAACTAGAACTGAACTAGAACTGAACTAGAACTGAACTAGAACTGAACTAGAACTGAACTAGAACTGAACTAGAACTGAACTAGAACTGAACTAGAACTGAACTAGAACTGAACTAGAACTGAACTAGAACTGAACTAGAACTGAACTAGAACTGAACTAGAACTGAACTAGAACTGAACTAGAACTGAACTAGAACTGAACTAGAACTGAACTAGAACTGAACTAGAACTGAACTAGAACTGAACTAGAACTGAACTAGAACTAAACTAGAACTAAAATCTTTTAGTTTTCAATACTCACCGCTAGACTCCTGGTAAAACCTAGCAAGCCAAACTTGGCCGCACTATAAACACAAAATACGGGCGAGGGATCCAACCCAGTCACCGAATTAATATTCACAATCATACCACCCCGGCCACCATCTTTACTCTTATCCATAAAAGGCATAACAATACTGACAATATTAATGGGCGTGATTAAGTTCACATTAATTGAGGCATCAACATCTTGTTCCTTGCACAAAGTGCTGCCATTTATCAAAACATCTATACAATCAATTTGTGTTATAACATCATCGAAATAACGTTTCATTTTCGAGCGGCTCATGGTAAAAGAAAATTTCCAAAAGAAAATTTGGGTGCGAGGATTTAAAGCCTGAAGTTTGGCTATGGCCTGAGGATTGTCGACACTATGAAGAATGGCGAGTTTCTTAAGGAATAAAGAAACAATTTTTTTTAAAAATTTCTTTGGATATTTTTAATTGTGGTTTAAACTCACCGCTATATTACGTGATACTAATACTTTACAGGTCTCAAAAGCCAGGCCTCCACAATCGGCTACGTAAACCACATTTTTACCTTCCAAATCCATTATTGAGAAATTTTCTTCTAGCAACGTTCGGTTTTTTAGTTCTAAACGCTTTTGTCGCTTAAATCCAACTAATTTTGTAATCAATTTATTATTTTCAAAATGAACTTGAAATTATTTTATTTAAATTAATTATCTTAATAGAAGTTAGTTACTAAAAGATAAGCCATATTGTTTATCTTTAGCATATATTGAAATAGCTGTGACGAATAGTTATTGAAAATAATTCATATTCACTCTTAAATGCAAATAATCATTAATAATTTTATTTAAACAGCTGGACTTTGGAAGTCCCTGGCAATTTCACTACTAATATATATTCTGGATTCTCTTCGGTAACGGAGTAGCTGATATGAAGTCTGTCCAAATGTTGTTATAAATAAAATGTTGAGACCCCCTGAATTAAATTCGACTTTCAAACATACACTTAAGATTTCTGCTATTACAAATCAATAAGATTGGGCCTTAAATTCATCAGATCTCCAGTTCAACTCGAAATCCTAAATCCCATTATTTATCTCAATTTGTTTTAAATAAAACTTGAGCACAAATTTTTTTAATATTTGTATAGCAACTGCATAAATAAAACTTTGCAATTTAAGGAAATGCAATTTGAGTTATTATTACCCAACACATTTTTATTGTATTTCAACTACAATTTTGTCAGACTCATATCACACACCACAAGTTAAATGCGAACATTTGAAATACAATAAAAATATACATACTTTCTATAAATAAAATTTATAAAGAAAATATCTAGTTATTCCCTCTTTACCTAATACTGTACGTATTATGAAATGCAATTTGTGGTTTTATATTTATTTTTTTTTTTAGCTTTTAATAACAATTTCAAATGTTTGTTTTTCATCACTCACTTGTACGCGCTCTAGTACTTACATATCTTTTGAAGTAATTTAAGACGCCTGTCATAATTACGTTTAGTTTGAGCAAAGCTTAAACAAACGGACCCCGATACCATTTTTTTACACTGTTTGATTTTGAATGAACAAAATTATTTAGCTTAGTAACTAAGGCACACTAGCAACGATTTGGTATTGAATATAGATTCAAAATTTTCTGGTTCTAGTTAAGTGGTGTAAATCAGTTTAGTTAGTTTAAGTTCTAGTCAGTCAGTTCTAGTTCAGTTCTAGTTTCAGTTCTTCAGTTCAGTTCTAGTTCAGTTCTAGTTTCTAGTCAGTTCTAGTTCAGTTCTAGTTCAGTTTAGTTCAGTTCTAGTTCAGTTTAGTTCAGTTCTAGTTCAGTTCTAGTTCAGTTCTAGTTCAGTTCTAGTTCAGTTCTAGTTCTAGTTCAGTTTAGTTCAGTTCTAGTTCAGTTCTAGTCAGTTCTAGTTCAGTTCTCTAGTTCAGTTTCTAGTTCAGTTCTAGTTCAGTTTCTAGTTTAGATCTAGTTCAGTTCTAGTTCAGTTCTAGTTCAGTTCTAGTTCAGTTCTAGTTCAGTTCTAGTTCAGTTTAGTTCAGTTCAGTTCTAGTTCAGTTCTAGTTCAGTTCTAGTTCAGTTCTAGTTCAGTTCTAGTTCAGTTCTAGTTCAGTTCTAGTTCAGTTCTAGTTCAGTTCTAGTTCAGTTCTAGTTCAGTTCTAGTTCAGTTCTAGTTTCAGTTCTAGTTCAGTTCTAGTTCAGTTCTAGTCAGTTCTAGTTCAGTTCTAGTTCAGTTCTAGTTCAGTTCTAGTTCAGTTCTAGTTCAGTTCTAGTTCAGTTCTAGTTCAGTTCTAGTTCAGTTCTAGTTTAGTTCTAGTTCAGTTCTAGTTCAGTTCTAGTTCAGTTCTAGTTCAGTTCTAGTTCAGTTCTAGTTCAGTTCTAGTTCAGTTCTAGTTCAGTTCTAGTTCAGTTCTAGTTCAGTTCTAGTTCAGTTCTAGTTCAGTTTCTAGTTCAGTTCTAGTTCAGTTCTAGTTCAGTTCTAGTTCAGTTCTAGTTTCAGTTCTAGTTCAGTTCTAGTTCAGTTCTAGTTCAGTTCTAGTTCAGTTCTAGTTCAGTTCTAGTTCAGTTCTAGTTCAGTTCTAGTTCAGTTCTAGTTCAGTTCTAGTTCAGTTCTAGTTCAGTTCTAGTTCAGTTCTAGTTCAGTTCTAGTTCAGTTCTAGTTCAGTTCTAGTTCAGTTCTAGTTCAGTTCTAGTTCAGTTCTAGTTCAGTTCTAGTTCAGTTCTAGTTCAGTTCTAGTTCAGTTCTAGTTCAGTTCTAGTTCAGTTCAGTTCTAGTTCAGTTCTAGTTCAGTTCTAGTTCAGTTCTGGTTCAGTTCTAGTTCAGTTCTAGTTCAGTTCTAGTTCAGTTCTGGTTCAGTTCTAGTTCGGTTCTAGTTCAGTTCTAGTTCAGTTCTAGTTCAGTTCTAGTTCAGTTCTAGCTCAGTTCGGGCGGTTCTAGCTGATCTAGCACAGTTCTAGTAAAGTTATTTACAAAAAGCTTCTGTAAAAAAGCTTCTTTTTATAAAAAGCTTTTGCAAAAAACTTTTTTTTCAAAAACCTTGTGAAGAACCTTTTCTCACACTTTTTACTTTGAAACGAGATTTTGCTTTCAACCCCTTCTAATTACTACGCCACAGTGCATCTCTCGTTAACAAATATACAAATACAATTTGAATTTAAAGCCTAGTAACCTGAGTAATTATACAATGTTTTTAAATATCAATCAATTACATATCTCGTGGTTATTAATATCAAAAATGTTATTTTTCAAACGTTTATATAACATCTTGTATTTGAAATAAAATACAAGTTTAAAATTCAAACAGCCGACGACCATTTTGATTGATTGATTGTTATTTGCCATTGACATTTGACATTTCAGTGACAATTATAAAAAAAAAAAAAACAATAAAATTAAACAGAAAAACATATAAAACAAACTAGTGTAAATACAAGCAAGTTTTAAAATTAAGTTTATTGATTTTATAAAGAAAACATAAAATTTAATTAAATTAACCGTAATTAGTGTGTGTAGTCTTAAAAAAGCGACATTAAATAATTGAAAAGGTTGTTTTGGAAATAAAATGAGACAGTAATTTGAGACTGTAGCTATTAATTGAAAATACAATTTCAAAGATAGCAAATATGTATGTATGTAGAGCTCTAATTTCTCTTAGTTTATTTTCTAAGAAATTTTTGTCTATAAACATTAAAAAAAAATGTTTTTTATCATAATTTCCCTCTAATTTGCTATAACATTTTACTATGATTCTGTTTTTACATAAAGGCCTACAATATGCCAAATTTGCATACAACTTACATTTTCTTTGGAAAATTATTGTTTTCCATTTTTCTTAAATCGAGCAAAATTGTTATTGTTATAATAGTTTTCCTTAAAGAAACAAATTCTCCCACTCATAAATGTTGCTTAGGCACACCAGCAACATGTATAGCAATTTGAAGTTAATTTTATGAAAAAGAAAACTTTTTTTAAAAAGTAAATTATGCAAATTCTTTTTTGATTGTTCAAGTATTTTTCTAGCAAATAATGTCTGAAAAAATCTCCTGCCATCATCACCAACTCCACGATACAAAACGTCCAATGTTTAAAGTTAGTTTTTATGTTTACTGCATCTTAACAGGGGAAAAAGTGATAATAAAAACTATGCATATTTATGAATTTAGAGTAGATGTAATTTAATAAAATTACTACAGAAAGATAAAAAATATTTTAACATCTATGGGGTCTTTACATATGAATATCTGTTGAAAGCCAACCAACGCCTTTCTCGGTTTCTTCGTTCAATTGAACTAAATATTGTAGTGAAAAGAAAAAGTGAAGTTAATGGAGGGAAAAATTTTGTGCAACAGTTAGGGGTATACGAAAATGGGAAGTGATTATGTTATGTTTAAAATTGTCACATTTTAGGTTGTGTTGTACACGGGGCATGTTACATTGATAAACTTCTCCGATATTGGAGCGATTGCAAGACAAAATTTTCTATAAAAATAGAAATTTGCTAAAATTTTCTAAAGAGGCAATTTTCTATAAAAAGGTAAATTTCCTAGTTCTAGTGTAGTTCAGTTCTAGTTCAGCTCTAGTTTAGTTCTAGTTCAGTTCTATTTCAGTTCTAGTTCAGTTCTAGTTCAGTTCTAGTTCAGTTCTAGTTCAGTTCTAGTTCAGTTCTAGTTCAGTTCTAGTTCAGTTCTAGTTCAGTTCTAGTTCAGTTCTAGTTCAGTTCTAGTTCAGTTCTAGTTCAGTTCTAGTTCAGTTCAGTTCTAGTTCAGTTCTAGTTCAGTTCTAGTTCAGTTCTAGCTTCAGTTCTAGCTCAGTTCTAGTTCAGTTCTAGTTCAGTTCTAGTTCAGTTCTAGTTCAGTTCTAGTTCAGTTCTAGTTCAGTTCTAGTTCAGTTCTAGTTCAGTTCTAGTTCAGTTCTAGTTCAGTTCTAGTTCAGTTCTAAGTTCAGTTCTAGTTCAGTTCTAGTTCAGTTCTAGTTCAGTTCTAGTTCAGTTCTAGTTCAGTTCTAGTTCAGTTCTAGTTCAGTTCTAGTTCAGTTCTAGTTCAGTTCTAGTTCAGTTCTAGTTCAGTTCTAGTTCAGTTCTAGTTCAGTTCTAGTTCAGTTCTAGTTCAGTTCTAGTTCAGTTCTGTTCAGTTCTGGTTCAGTTCTAGTTCAGTTCTAGTTCAGTTCTAGTTCAGTTCTAGTTCAGTTCTAGTTCAGTTCTAGTTCAGTTCTAGTTCAGTTCTAGTTCAGTTCTGGTTCAGTTCTAATTCAGTTCTTGTTCAGTTCTAGTTCAGTTCTAGTTCAGTTCTAGTTCAGTTCTAGTTCAGTTCTAGTTCAGTTCTAGTTCAGTTCTAGTTCAGTTCTAGTTCAGTTCTAGTTCAGTTCTAGTTCAGTTCTAGTTCAGTTCTAGTTCAGTTTCTAGTTCAGTTCTAGTTCAGTTCTAGTTCAGTTCTAGTTCAGTTCTAGTTCAGTTCTAGTTCAGTTCTAGTTCAGTTCTAGTTCAGTTCTAGTTCAGTTCTAGTTCAGTTCTAGTTCAGTTCTAGTTTCAGTTCTAGTTCAGTTCTAGTTCAGTTCTAGTTCAGTTCTAGTTCAGTTCTAGTTCAGTTCTAGTTCAGTTCTAGTTCAGTTCTAGTTCAGTTCTAGTTCAGTTCTAGTTCAGTTCTAGTTCAGTTCTAGTTCAGTTCTAGTTCAGTTCTAGTTCAGTTCTAGTTCAGTTCTAGTTCAGTTCTAGTTCAGTTCTAGTTCAGTTCTAGTTCAGTTCTAGTCAGTTCTAGTTCAGTTCTAGTTCAGTTCTAGTTCAGTTCTAGTTCAGTTCTAGTTCAGTTCTAGTTCAGTTCTAGTTCAGTTCTAGTTCTAGTTCAGTTCTAGTTCAGTTCTAGTTCAGTTCTAGTTCAGTTCTAGTTTCAGTTCTAGTTCAGTTCTAGTTTCAGTTCTAGTTCAGTTCTAGTTCAGTTCTAGTTCAGTTCTAGTTCAGTTCTAGTTCAGTTCTAGTTCAGTTCTAGTTCAGTTCTAGTTCAGTTCTAGTTCAGTTCTAGTTCAGTTCTAGTTCAGTTCTAGTTCAGTTCTAGTTCAGTTCTAGTTCAGTTCTAGTTCAGTTCTAGTTCAGTCTAGTTCAGTCTAGTTCAGTTCTAGTTCAGTTCTAGTTCAGTTCTAGTTCAGTTCTAGTTCAGTTCTAGTTCAGTTCTAGTTCAGTTCTAGTTCAGTTCTAGTTCAGTTCTAGTTCAGTTCTAGTTCAGTTCTAGTTCAGTTCTAGTTCAGTTCTAGTTCAGTTCTAGTTCAGTTCTAGTTCAGTTCTAGTTCAGTTCTAGTTCAGTTCTAGTTCAGTTCTAGTTCAGTTCTAGTTCAGTTCTAGTTCAGTTCTAGTTCAGTTCTAGTTCAGTTCTAGTTCAGTTCTAGTTCAGTTCTAGTTCTAGTTCAGTTCTAGTTCAGTTCTAGTTCAGTTCTAGTTCAGTTCTAGTTCAGTTCTAGTTCAGTTCTAGTTCAGTTCTAGTTCAGTTCTAGTTCAGTTCTAGTTCAGTTCTAGTTCAGTTCTAGTTCAGTTCTAGTTCAGTTCTAGTTCAGTTCTAGTTCAGTTCTAGTTCAGTTCCAGTTCAGTTCAGTTCTAGTTCTGTTCTAGTTCAGTTCTAGTTCAATTCTAGTTCAGTTCTAGTTCTGTTCTAGTTCAGTTCTAGTTCAGTTCTAGTTCTGTTCTGGTTCAGTTCTGTTCTAGTTTGGTTCTATTTCAGTTCTAGTTTATGTAATGCATGTCAGTCACCCAAGTATTTATCATAATTCATAATAACCGCATATAAATATCCGGCTTTGTAACTACAATTACAAGTATTTATGAGTATGCAAATGTAAATCATGTATATGAATGCTTCCAGCCTTAAGTAATCGTTTATATATTAAATAAACTAAAATTATGATTTCTTTTCTTTTTTTCTTGTATTTGCCACATTGCTTTCTACCCATTTAAACATAAATATTTATGTTTAAGAACAGATAGAGTTATGTATGTTAAAATTATTATCTCAAAAAGTAAAAGAATAAGGCCAGCCAGCAGACAAGAGTGGCAGAATAAACGTTTTAAGTAAAACTTTAGTGTTAATCTTTTGAAGCACTAACAGGCAGTTTATGACTCGAAAGTGTCATTTATATGCTAAATATTTTTAAAATAAATTTTTATGAAAATTCATAAAAAACACTTTTAGTGCATAAAATTTAAGCATATTTCATTTAAGAAGATTTAAATGCATTTGCATATTGTTGAGGACATACGAACATAATTTTTATATTTGGCCTATAAACTACAGCTGTTATTGTCATTATAAGTATAATTTTAATGACAAAAAATTAAGTTCTAAAGTGCTTTTTGTCGTCGTCATCTTTGTGGTGATTTAATTGATTTAATGAATAATGCAGACAAATTTTTACAAAAATGACCCAGTTTATAGGCGGATTTTCACTGCAAAAAATTATTTCTTGCTTTTATACAAACACCATAAATTATAAATTTATTTTAGCTTTAAACTAAAGATAAATTCTCCATTTTTTTTAACTAAAATAATCATTATAATTATTTTTATTAATTTTTAATTTTCCACTTTTTTAATGCAATTTTGTGGTTTTATTTCTTTTTAGAGATGGCAAAGAAGATGGTTCGTTTTATATGATGATGGTGAACTCACTTATTCAGTCGATGAGCATGTAAGTTTTTTTTTTATAAATTTATTTTATAAATGAGTAATAATAATATTTGTCGTAGTTTCTATGAAAATGCTGCAGTTCTTAATATTATCTAGATGCTAAATTTTTTCTTTGTAAATGTAGCTTTTGTAAGCAAAATTTGCTGCTAAAGTTTGCAGTTCTCTGTCTTTTGAATTTCCATGAAAATAAGTTGACATTTTTACGCCATTTGTGATTTCATTTATTCGTTAAATTTAATATTAAAAGTCTAGACGTATTAAATTATGATAGTTGAAATCAATTTAATAGTGAATTATAGGAAAATTGTTGAATAAATGCCAGAGAAATTCTACGTATGTATAGTAATGTGCAATACTTGGTTATTTCAGAAAATAATGAAATATTTCTCTAGAGACTCTAGATAAAAGTTCTAGTCCACTTGTAGTTCAGATCAACTTTGGTTCTAGTTCAGTTCTAGTTCAGTTCTAGTTCAGTTCTAGTTCAGTTCTAGTTCAGTTCTAGTTCAGTTCTAGTTCAGTTCTAGTTCAGTTCAGTTCTAGTTCAGTTCTAGTTCAGTTCTAGTTCAGTTCTAGTTCAGTTCTAGTTCAGTTCTAGTTCAGTTCTAGTTCAGTTCTAGTTCAGTTCTAGTTCAGTTCTAGTTCAGTTCTAGTTCAGTTCTAGTTCAGTTCTAGTTCAGTTCTAGTTCAGTTCTAGTTCAGTTCTAGTTCAGTTCTAGTTCAGTTCTAGTTAAGTTCTAGTTAAGTTCTAGTTCAGTTCTAGTTCAGTTCTTGTTCAGTTCTTGTTCAGTTCTAGTTCAGTTCTAGTTCAGTTCTAGTTCAGTTCTAGTTCAGTTCTAGTTCAGTTCTAGTTCAGTTCAGTTCTAGTTCAGTTCTAGTTCAGTTCTAGTTCAGTTCTAGTTCAGTTCTAGTTCAGTTCTAGTTCAGTTCTAGTTCAGTTCTAGTTCAGTTCTAGTTCAGTTCTAGTTCAGTTCTAGTTCAGTTCTAGTTCAGTTCTAGTTCAGTTCTAGTTCAGTTCTAGTTCAGTTCTAGTTCAGTTCTAGTTCAGTTCTAGTTCAGTTCTAGTTCAGTTCTAGTTCAGTTCTAGTTCAGTTCTAGTTCAGTTAGTTCAGTTCTAGTTCAGTTCTAGTTCAGTTCTAGTTCAGTTCTAGTTCAGTTCTAGTTCAGTTCTAGTTCAGTTCTAGTTCAGTTCTAGTTCAGTTCTAGTTCAGTTCTAGTTCAGTTCTAGTTCAGTTCTAGTTCAGTTCTAGTCAGTTCTAGTTCAGTTCTAGTTCAGTTCTAGTTCAGTTCTAGTTCAGTTCTAGTTCAGTTCTAGTTCAGTTCTAGTTCAGTTCTAGTTCAGTTCTAGTTCAGTTCTAGTTCAGTTCTAGTTCAGTTCTAGTTCAGTTCTAGTTCAGTTCTAGTTCAGTTCTAGTTCAGTTCTAGTTCAGTTCTAGTTCAGTTCTAGTTCAGTTCTAGTTCAGTTCTAGTTCAGTTCTAGTTCAGTTCTAGTTCAGTTCTAGTTCAGTTCTAGTTCAGTTCTAGTTCAGTTCTAGTTAGTTCTAGTTCAGATTCTAGTTCAGTTTCTAGTTCAGTTCTAGTTCAGTTCTAGTTCAGTTCTAGTTCAGTTCTAGTTCAGTTCAGTTCTAGTTCAGTTCTAGTTCAGTTCTAGTTCAGTTCTAGTTCAGTTCTAGTTCAGTTCTAGTTCAGTTCTAGTTCAGTTCTAGTTCAGTTCTAGTTCAGTTCTAGTTCAGTTCTAGTTCAGTTCTTGTTCAGTTTTAGTTCAGTTCTGGTTCAGTTCAAATTAAGTTTTAGAGCGTTCTATATCAATCGAAAGAAAAATTAATTAGACTTTTTAAGGTTTGGACTATAAGGCTTTCCCAAACACATCGGGTTATCGTTATAAATTCATCGCTTTAAGCAGAATTTAGGACATTCAAGATTGTCTTTCAAAGTCACTTTTATGACACCCAATTTCCTTTATTTAAGTTATACACCCAATAGTATTCGGAGGTAAAAGTGCTGGACTGTAAAACCTCCTAACAACCTTTTGTTTGGTATCGGTTAGCGGTTTTCATGTGATCAGTGTCAGACGAATTTTGACGAAGGGGTGTATACAAAACTATTGATTCTCTGAAATTAGGGATATTGTCCGATTTATACGCAAAACAACCATTTGTGTTCGATTGCCCAATGGATCACACCATTAGGTCATACTTTCCGTATGTGGTATAAACTGCCAGTAAAAGGTCATGCCTCTCACTTGCGTTTTAAATATATATAAATCCATTGTTTAAACACTACTTCTTCTATCCTTCCTTCCTACCATAACCTTTTTTCCTAATTCCATCATAATGCACTTCAAGCTTCAAGTGTGAGAAAATTTTAAGTTTTGAGTCAGATTCATGCGCATGTACAATAAAATCTATTCCGAAAAAAAACTCCTCTTAAGATTAAACAAATTTATAAATCATAATCCTTATCTCAAAAAAAAAACTTCGTGTTACTTTACACCCCACTGTTCATTAAATTTTAAGTTCATTCATAATTTAGGCTTTTAATTAAAACTTTTTTAATATTAAACTAAAACCTGTAGCGATCAATTTATAATGTCATTCAAAACATTAATAAATACAAACGAGTATTTGTTAAAATTATTCAAGCCAATAAATACAATTCTCTCTTAACAATTTTACACGTATCAAAATAAAAGTAAAACTTTAAACTGTTAGTGCTAAAAACGTGTAAAAAAAATAATATTGGCAAGGTGTATTTTAAAATGACCAAAAATAAAAAAATTGGCTACAAAAAGGAGGTAAATAACTGCTTATTAATTTAATCTTTAAATCGCTAAACAAAAATCGCAGCGTGAGAAACACAGAAAAATATGTTTTTCTGAAATAAGTAGACAAATGTAATATGATTTTTTTTTTAAAGAAAATGTAGTTGCTGATAAAATTGGGCGTAAGAAAAACATGAATGAATGTCGTCGTCAACATGTGGCAACAATACTGCTTTTAAAATGTGACCCAAATTGATATGGCTGAAATGAAGTTAATTAAAATGTCAAAATAAATTTTGATATAAATGGTTTGAAGATATTTTTTGTGAAAAGAAATAGTTTTTTTTAATTATGAAATAAATTTCGTAAATATTTTATGCAATTAAAGAGAAAATAGTGATTCCAAATATTTTAGAAAAAAATTTAAAGCGAATTTAGTTTGAATTTAATTAAAACTATTCAAAATTATAGAGTTTTCCCCAGCATTTGTGTCGTTGTTATATTTACGCAATAATTTTCAAAGCTTTGTCACAATAACAAAACTTTTTGTCATATTTACAATTGACTTAATAACAGGTGAAATTGAAAGGAAGAACCCTAGCAATACTCTTAGTGTTGAGCGCTTTTTTATATGTAAAAAGTTGGTTGCACAACCCATGTATAGAGTGTTCTATAAAGGTATTTTCCTCCGATTTTGAGAAGCTCAGTTTTCTGTGCACAGTTCTTTAAAATTTTATTTGTCTCTCAGTTTACAGCCTGATTCCTATGGATATTTGCTTTATGATCCACTGGTATCAATGTCTTAAAGTTCACCAGCCTAGTTCCTAAGAGTATTTGCTTTATGATCCACTGGTATCAATGTCTTAAAGTTCACCAACAAATTTTAAATCTGCTATGCAATCGAGAAAGTCCGATATTCGTGTATGGCCTCCCAATGTGTCTGTCATTCAAAGATGATTTATAGAGTTTTCCCCAGCATTTGTGTCGTTGTTATATTTACGCAATAATTTTCAAAGCTTTGTCATAATAATGAAATTTTTTTTTTCATATTTACAATTGACTTAATAACAGGTGAAATTGAAAGGAAGAACCCTAGCAATACTCCTAGTATACTATAGGCACTGTTGAGCGCTCTTTTATATGTAAAAAGTTGGTTGCACAACCCATGTATAGAGTGTTCTATAAAGGTATTTTCCACCGATTAGTTTTCTGTGCACAGTTCTTTATAATTTTATTTGTCTCTCAGTTTACAGCCTGGTTCCTATGGATATTTGCTTTATGATCCACTGGTATCAATGTCTTAAAGTTCACCAACAAATTATAAATCTGCCTGGTCTCAGTTTACAGCCTGGTTCCTATGGATATTTGCTTTATGGATATTTGCTTTATGATCCCCTGGTATCAATGCCTTAAAGTTCACATACAAATTATAAATCTGCTATGCAATCGAGAAAGTCCGATATTTGTATATGGCCCACCAATGTATCTAGCATTCATTGATGATAACTTTTTGCTTAAAATGTGTTGCTTTTTTAGGTACTATCTTCCGATCTTAAGAAACTCAGTTTTCTGAACATAGTTCTTTAGATTACAGCCAGATATTTGCTTTATGATCCGCTGGGATCTGCTATGCGATCGGGTACATCCGATATTTGTGTATGGCTTTCAACATTGTCCACCATTCATTGATGACTTCTCCTATAACTATTAGTTTTAGTAAAAATGCTTAAAATTTGTTGCGTTGTTATATTAACGAAATATTGTCCAAAGTTTTGTCGTAACAATGAAACTTGTTGTAGCTATGATAAAGTTTAAACTGTATAGCTTTTAAATATGTCCAGTATTCATTGACAGTTTGTGCTATAACCTTTGTTTTTTATAAAAATGTTTAAAATTTGTTGCGTTGTTATATTTACGAAATATTATTCAAAGTTTTGTTCTAACAACGAAAATTGTTGTCGTAATAGCAATTAGGTGTTTTAGACACATTTGTAGCTTAAATTCTAAACTCTCTTACAGAGAAATGCGACTTCATTGAAATTGTCTGTTTCGAATAATTAATTTTGAACCTTTCTTTCCCTTTAATTTGTTCCATTTTGCTAAACTACAAATTTCTTTCAAGTTTTTATGGCAACTATTCTTATTTCTCTTGCCTAAACTAAACCTATAGTTATTTATTTCAAATTAGATTTTAATTAAGCTTAACCAAATATTTTTGGCATTTCCACAGTCTGCGCCATTTGTAAAAAACCTAGCAAGTTTCCATTTACAAGCAAAAACCAAATTTGTAATTTGTTTTACTAGAAAATACATGTCAATTTCACAAATAAGTAACATATCGAATTTGGTTAAATGTGGCTAAAAATCACTTTAAAAACAAGTATGAAAAAGAAATAATTGTCAAAATCCAAAAAAAAAAAGAGAAGGAAAAAAATGTCATTATACCATAAAACAAAAGAATGTCAAAACAGTAAAGTTAAGGCAAATAACATAAATTACAAATTATTTAGAAAATTTACGACTTTACCACTGAAACCCTCCCAACTTTCTTAACATTGGATAGGATTTTTTTTATTAAGTGTAGCAAATCAAACATTTTTATTTAAATGTATTTCTTTCTTAACAAAATTATCTACTAACTGACAAATTGCTAAATTTTTTTCAAATAAAAAAAGCTTATCTTGTTATTGCTAATTTGAATCATGTACTCCTAGTATTTTGTCTTTATTTTTCTTATTGATCATACAATTCATTAAATGTTAGAAAACGTAAAGAGAGGGAAAATTAAAAAAAGCAACATGTGAACCATGAAACAAGACAATATCATAAGAAAAGTGTATAAATAATATTGTCAATATTAAAAACTTTATAGAAGATCGTAAAAAAAGCAGCAACCAATAAATTGCATGTTTGAGAATTTTATTTGCAGAGAAAATAATCAAAAATTAAATTTTTTAAAAATTAGATCAGACTTTAAAGCTCCCTAATCAGTTATATATGCTGCACAAATAGACCTTAAAAAAACTTGGAGCTTTCTAAGTTCTCTTTTGAATTCAAGCTCTAATTGAATTAAGCTTTCAATTGACATTATGTAAAATTGCTTAAAAATTTAACAGCTAAGTTTGTGAGAGATATAGCAGTCATTAGTAGAGAGAGATAATGAGCTCTCCAAGTAGTTTTGTAGAAAATTCATTTCTCACGTAAAGCAAGAGAGATATCTTGTACTTATTATTAAATAATATTGGAAAATTATGGAAAATGTGTTTAGAGATAAAAGGAACTATTGTACTCTGTTTTATAGACCTAGTTCCTTAGTATTTTCCAATCAGTTTTCCTGAGGATTGTTATATCTGGAATAACATTTCAGTAAAGATATTTCGATCTAGTTCCGACTAAAAACAGATATTAATAGAGAAAGTATTCCGTCGTTTTTCGATCCTATCCGCATGTTCGTATGAATGCGTCCGTATAGTTTTGATAAGAATATGTATCATCAAACTCGGAATTATTCGTTATGATGGGGCTTTTCGGCCTCCTTTCATTTAGGTTATTGCAAGCACATTTGCTTCTTTTTCGAGCCATCCGTGATAATCCACTCTAATAATTCGCTTTACAATGATCTCCTAGCTGCGATCAATGTCTCAAGGTGGTCAATAGTTTTGGTTTTGGGTATGCGACCGGGCAGGTCTGCTGTTTACTTATAACCTTTTAATATGCCCAGTTTACATTGATGACGTATCCAGTAACCGGCCTTGGTCGATTTGCCGTTGTGTTGTACAGTTTTGCATAGGACAGGTTAACTTCCTCAAGCTCCATACCATTTGCTGCAAGCACATTCGATCTTGGCTGGGTATCCATATAATACAAAGGTTACCACTGTAAAAGTACTCAGTTATGGCCCAATAATAATCTGCGGTGTTAAATTTAGTTTTATCAGCTGACTTTGCTTTATAGGCGCCAAACTATTCCATTATTTGGCGGATGCTAGTGTTGTGAATAGGTGGACCGATACATATGTCGATATAATCTAGTCTATTGTTTTCTCTATAGTGCAGTCAATAGTCTTGCAAACTATTAGTTCAATACTTTGAAACCTAAAAATGTAGTCCAAAGTCTAGTCATTGTCTAGTTCAATACTTTGAAACCTAAAGATATATTCTATAGTCTTGTCTATGTCCCGTCTATGGTATAGTCTTTAGTCCCGTTTATAGTCTAGTCTGTAGTATAACCTATAGTCAACTCTATAGTCTAGGTATAGTCGAGACTATGGTCTAGTCTATGGTCTAGTTTATAGTCTACTCTATAGTCTAGTCTATGGTCTAGTCTATAGTCTAGTCTATAGTCTAGTCTATAGTATAGTCTATAGTCTAGTCTATAGTCTAGTCTATAGTCTAGCCTATATTCTAGTCTATAGTCTAGTCTATAGTCCTAGTCTATATTCTAGTCTTTAGTCTAGTCTATAGTCTAGTCTAGTCTATAGTCTATCTATAGTCTAGTCTATAGTATAGTGTATAGTCTAGTCTATAGTCTAGTCTATAGTCTAGTCTATAGTCTAGTCTATAGTCTAGTCTATAGTCTAGGTCTATAGTCTAGTCTATAGTCTAGTCTATAGTCTAGTCTATAGTCTAGTCTATAGTCTAGTCTATAGTCTAGTCTATAGTCTAGTCTATAGTCTAGTCTATAGTCTAGTCTATAGTCTAGTCTATAGTCTATAGTCTAGTCTATAGTCTAGTCTATAGTCTAGTTATAGTCCTAGTCCTATAGTCGAGTCTAGTCTATAGTCTAGTCTATAGTCTAGTCTATAGTCTAGTCTATAGTCCTAGTCTATAGTCCTAGTCTATAGTCTAGTCTATAGTCCTAGTCTATAGTCTAGTCTATAGTCTAGTCTATAGTCTAGTCTATAGTCTAGTCTTATAGTCCTAGTCCTATAGTCTAGTCTATAGTCTAGTCTATAGTCTAGTCTATAGTCTAGTCTATAGTCTAGTCCTATAGTCTAGTCTATAGTCTAGTCTATAGTCTAGTCTATAGTCTAGTCTATAGTCTAGTCTATAGTCTAGTCTATAGTCTAGTCTATAGTCTAGTCTATAGTCTAGTCTATAGTCTAGTCTATAGTCTAGTCTATAGTCTAGTCTATAGTCTAGTCTATAGTCTAGTCTATAGTCTAGTCTTAGTCTAGTCTAGTCTAGTCTATAGTCTAATCTATAGTCTAGTCTATAGTATAGTGTATAGTCTAGTCTATAGTCTAGTCTATAGTCTAGTCTATAGTCTAGTCTATAGTCTAGTCTATAGTCTAGTCTATAGTCTAGTCTATAGTCTAGTCTATAGTCTAGTCTATAGTCTAGTCTATAGTCTAGTCTATAGTCTAGTCTATAGTCTAGTCTATAGTCTAGTCTATAGTATAGTCTATAGTCTAGCCTATATTCTAGTCTATAGTCTAGTCTATAGTCTAGTCTATATTCTAGTCTTTAGTCTAGTCTATAGTCTAGTCTAGTCTATAGTCTAATCTATAGTCTAGTCTATAGTATAGTGTATAGTCTAGTCTATAGTCTAGTCTATATTCTAGTCTATATTCTAGTATTATAGTCTAGTCTAGTCTTTAGTCTAGTCTATGGTCTAGTCTATAGTCTAGTTTATAGTCTAGTCTATAGTATAGTCTATAGTCTAGTCTAGTCTATAGTCTAGTCTATAGTCTAGTCTATAGTCTAGTCTATAGTCTAGTCTAGTCTAGTCTAGTCTAGTCTAGTCTAGTCTATAGTCTAGTCTATAGTCTAGTCTATAGTTTAGTCTATAGTCTAGTCTATAGTCTAGTCTATAGTCTAGTCTATAGTCTAGTCTATAGTCTAGTCTACAGTCTAGTCTATAGTCTAGTCTATAGTCTAGTCTATAGTCTAGTCTATAGTCTAGTCTATAGTCTAGTCTATAGTCTAGTCTATAGTCTAGTCTATAGTGCAGTCTATAGTCTAGTCTATAGTCTAGTCTATAGTCTAGTCTATAGTCTAGTCTATAGTCTAGTTTTTAGTCTAGTCTATAGTCTAGTCTATAGTCTAGTCTATAGTCTAGTCTACAGTCTAGTCTATAGTCTAATCTATAGTCTAGTCTATAGTATAGTGTATAGTCTAGTCTATAGTCTAGTCTATATTCTAGTCTATAGTCTAGTCTAGTCTATAGTCTAGTCTATAGTCTAGTCTATAGTCTAGTCTAGTCTTTAGTCTAGTCTATGGTCTAGTCTATAGTCTAGTCTATAGTCTAGTCTATAGTCTAGTCTATGGTCTGGTCTATAGTCTAGTTTATAGTCTAGTCTATAGTATAGTCTATAGTCTGGTCTAGTCTAGTCTATAGTCTAGTCTATAGTCTAGTCTAGTCTAGTCTATAGTCTAGTCTATAGTCTAGTCTATAGTTTAGTCTATAGTCTAGTCTATAGTCTAGTCTATGGTCTAGTCTATAGTTTAGTCTATAGTCTAGTCTATAGTCTAGTCTATAGTGCAGTCTATAGTCTAGTCTATAGTCTAGTCTATAGTCTAGTCTATAGTCTAGTTTTTAGTCTAGTCTATAGTCTGGTCTATAGTCTAGTCTATAGTCTAGTCTATAGTCTAGTCTATAGTCTAGTCTATAGTCTAGTCTACAGTCTAGTCTATAGTCTAGTCTATAGTCTAGTCTATAGTCTAGTCTATAGTCTAGTCTATAGTCTAGTCTGTAGTCTAGTCTATAGTCTAGTCTATAGTCTAGTCTATAGTCTAGTCTATAGTCTAGTCTATAGTCTAGTCTATAGTCTAGTCTATAGTCTAGTCTATAGTCTAGTCTATAGTCTAGTCTAGTCTTGTCTATAGTCTAGTCTATAGTCTAGTCTATAGTCTAGTCTATAGTCTAGTCCATAGTCTAGCCATGATCATACGAAATAGTTTGAAGTATCATTAAAATCAAATGGTTTCGGAATTAGGGACAAAACTTATAATTCATATATGCATGTTTTGGAACGTCCTTTCTGTTCACTGATTACTTTCTCATTGATATTAATGAGTAAAACAATCTCGGAATGAAGATTATGGCTTTGACTCCCTCTTCTAGAAATATATATCTTGCATAAGTGTTAAAATTGGGCTTATTAATAGATTTCTCTAGAGCCTAGATGGCTTGGTTGGTTTAAAAACTATTTAGGTTGTTCATAAACTTCTTGTGAAAACCCATTCCTAAAAAAACTCCTTTATTATAGCCATAAAATTATTTCCGGCTATAGTTAATCTTTGTTTAAGACAATTAAACATTGTAGTTATGTACAAGTAAAACATGTTCTCTTACCTACCTGGCCATAATTCTTTCACATATTTTGCCACTCCTTCATTGAGGGGGACATTTTGGGAGCTAATAAATGAAAGTGGACTTTTATTACCAGTTTCAAATTATGATTTTTGTTCCTTAAAGATAACATTTAAGAACAGGTTTTTAAGCAAAAAAAACATAAAAACTAGAGAAATAAACTTAAATCAAGATTTGTTAGAAGAAAAAAAAAACCAAGAATATGGTCAAAATATAAATTATGATAAAGTAATAGGTGTTGTAAAGGCTTAGGAATAGCTATAGTGGTAGTGGTAGGTATAGCTTACAATGATGATATGACCATGAAATAATTCGTGTGAACAGCAGGTTTACTTTTTCCACTAAAGCTTGTTAGGCATATTTCAACGTTAGTTTGTGGTTGTTAACCATTTTTCTACCTTGGCTAGTTAGATGGTGTGAAAGAGAGACAGAGAGGAGAGAGAGAGAGAGAGAGGAAACATATTTGTACAAGAACTATAAGAACATTTCCTTAAGATCGTAGTCATGATTTAAAGACAATGAGGAAACATAAACTATTGGTACGTGCTCCCTTCTGTGAAAGTAACACTTATTATGGGATTTTTAATAAAAGTTTTTTTTTAGTTTCTTTTTTGATCATGCATACTTGTTCGAGTAAATATGTTCTGCTGCTTTTGCTGGTATGACAGTGAAACGATTAGACAAAATCATAAACATTAAATCACAGCACTGCCACAGCAGCATTGAACGAAAAAATAGTAGGAAATTGAATACTAATTGGCACCCTACCGTAACTGTCATAACTTGTTTGAATAGTCAGAGAAATGTTTGCTAAAGACTTAAGATATTTTGGTTAAAATAAAATTAACTTAAATGCCAAATGATTGCAGCAATTGAGATTTGTTTGAAAGAGAAACTAATCTTTGGAATTTCATGTGTTGCCACCAGTGTTGCCAACATTGGTCAAGCAAAACGCGCGCAAAAAAATTAAAAAGGGGTAAAAAAGCGTAATTTTCTAACTGAAAATGGGTAAAAAAGCACTAACGTTTTTTAGTCAAATATTGTTTATTTTAATAAAAATTGCACATTATTTCGCTCATTTCCTACAAGACTCCAAAATTCGTTTTTTAGAACATTGACTACAAAACAAAACATGCGTCATACTAAAGTCTTTCATCTGTGTGAGTTAGATTTTTAGTAACGTAAGAACTAAAACTAATGTTTGACGAATATTAGATAAATAAGATGAGAAATTTTCAAATTCCTTAATTTGTTTAAAAGTTATTTTAAAAATAGTAAAATGTCATTAAACATTCAAACTGACAGGCACACTACCAACTGGCGAACCGATGTAACCACACCCAAATTGTAAAATTGTACAAAACTTATGAAATATATTTTTTTTGCAAAATCTATATATATTATTTTTAAGTTTTTTGAGTTCTGGAAAAATTTTTAATTTCACTGATAGTGAATAACATAACTTATTTTAACGTATTTTGAATATTTTGTTTTTTGTTTATGAAGAATATTTGCTTTTAAAACTTAACACAAATAAAAAAAAACTTTAGAGCACCCGTGTAAAAAAATATAAAACAGTTTTTAAGAAAAATTTAGTCCTTAGTGTAAACTATTAAACTGATCGTATTCTAATAAACAACAAAAAGTGGTACAAATAGAAAGATCAAAGAATGATCCCTCAGTTTTCTTAACATTATAGAGAAAATGTTTAATATTAATTAAATAAATTACCTCCTGAAATTCACAATTATTTTGAAATATTTTAACAAGTAAGAGTGTTATATTCGGCTGTGCCGAATCTTATATACCCACCATCAAATCTTATGACGTAAAAGGAATGCTTCTCTGTAAACATCAGGGAGATAATGCTTAATTCAATTATGTACGTGATCTTCGAATTAACAAAATATTCATTTTTAAAAACAATATATATATATATCAGAGGTAGTGTCAATTATGAACTGTTTGTCGTAAAATTTGGTAGAAAGACTTCGTATAACACTTATTCGTTTCGAATTTCATTGCTGATCTCGAATTTTTAATTCAGACATAAGCGTAAAAGTTATTATCTAAAGGGGAACTTATATGGGGTTGGGACAATTATATATCGATACCCATAAAATTTTGTACATAGATTTTGTTGGTCAGTTATATCGTCATAAAATTCGGAATAAAGAATTATAATAAAAATCTTTTTATTGCGAGTACAACGATGAAGTAATCATGGAGGCTTTATATATTAGGGATAGGTTCAATTGTGTAAAAAAATTGTATAAAACTTATTTTTTGTCAATTTTCATCGCTGTACTCATATTTTTAAGGGGACCTTAATAGGGGGTAGGGTAGGTTACCGAAAAATCCGAATTAAATTCGGTAGGAAGATTACGTTTGTATAAAAGTTGTTTATTTCGAATTTCTCCGCTATACTCGTATTTTTAAGTCAGTAAAGAGCGTTAAAATCAATTTTTGAAGGTGACCATATGTGGGGGTAGGGTCAATTATGGACCGATTGCCGTAAAATTTGCTAGAGAGATTTTGGCTTATATAAAACATATTTATGTCGAATATTTTTAAGTCGGTAATGAGTATTAATGTCATTTGGTAGAGAAATTTTGATGCATATAAAAGTTACTTATGTTGAATTTCAACGCTGCACTCATAGGGAGACCTTATTTGGGGGTAAGGTCAGTTATGGACCAATTCCCATAAAATTTGGTAGAGACATTTTGCCTTATATAAAACTTATTTATGCCGAATTTCATCGCTATACTCGTATTTTTAAGTCAGTAATGACCGTTTAAATCATTTTCTGAAGGAGACCTTATATGGGGGGTAGGCTCAATTATAGACCTATTTCTATAAAATTTAGTAGAGATTTTGGCTTATATAAAACTTACTTATGTTGAATTTCATCGCTATACTCGTATGGGGGGTAGGGTCAATTTTGGACCGATTCCCATAAAATTTGGTACAGAGATTTTGACGCATATAAAACTTATTTATGCCAAATTTTATCGCTATACTCGTATGTTTAAAACAGTTGTGACTGTTAAAGCTGTTTTTCGGGGGGTCACTTGTATGGGGGATATGCGAAATTGCGGACCCATATTGCCCATTTGCCATACCAAACAAACCTTACCTATAAGAAATATTTGTGGAAAAATTTAACTCGCTTGCTCTTTCCGATCTAACCCTATCGTGCTTTCAACAGACAGACGGACGGACAGATGAACAGACGGATGGACATGGTTAGATCGGCTTAGAATTTAATAAGGACCCAAAATATATATACTTTTGTGGGTCTACGACCAATATTTCGATGTGTTACAAACGGAGTGACAAAATCAATATACCCCACTCATCTTTTTTGATGGTGGGTATAAAAAGCACTAAATGCACTGTCATAAAATTAGAAAGCACCACTGTAGTGCCTTTTTGAAAAAAGGCACCATGAGCAAAATTTTCCGCGTTTGGCACACCAAAAGGCACCGCAAATAGTGCTAAAAGCACTAAGTTGGCAACACTGGTTGCCACAGTATTTTTCATAGTATTTAACTTCGCTCTCTTTTAAGATCAATTTTGTCTCAAATTTTTTAAGATCAATTTTATCTCAAATGTTTCAAAAACTAAGTTTCGATATCTTTGATTTGATTAAATGCTAATAGCGAAATTATTTCAGTTTAGAAGTAGAGAGTAGATCTGCCTTAATCACTCTCTATGTATCTTTCCAAAAATTAGCACTTCTCTCTATCTCTCTTCTTAAAAATCATTTATCTTATATTTTTATTCCCACGCAGACAGAAGATCCTTCCATACTTAAGATCAATTGGTTTCGGAATGAAGATCGTGATATATGAGTTTATAAGTTCCTCCCACACTTCTTCTTTATATTGATTTCTTTCCCATAGATTTCGAACTGTAGATTATGGCTTTAATATCTCTCTCTTTCTCTTTCTCGTTCTCTCTCTCTCTTTCTTTCTCTTACACTAGCTTCCTCTTGTTACTTCTGTTTCAGGGTGGAGAGTATAGCTGCACTAAATTCTAGCTATTTCGCACCACTCTTTCTGTCCATTTGTTCTAATACTTTAATTATTATCTTTAGAATAGAAAACATTTCAATACTTCTCTCTGTACCACTCTTCCTGACAATCATTTATCACAGAAGATCTTTCCATATAAAAGATCAATTGGTTTCGGAATGAAGACCATGACATATAAGTTTACAAGTCCCTCCCACACTTTCTCTTTTTATTGATTTCTTTCCCTTTGATTTCTCGCTTCTATCGATCGCTCTCTTTTCGCATTTTCTCTTACTTTCTTTTTCTCACACTAGCTTTCTCTTGTTACTTCAGTTTCAGGTTTGAATAGCACTAAATCTTAACTCTTTTCTTACTCTCACTATCTCTGTCTCTTTCATGCAATCCTTTAATGTTCATTTTTAGAATAGAAAACAATTCCGTACTTCTCTTTCTCTCTACCTCTCTTCCTGACAGATCAATTGGTTTTGTAATGAAGATCATGACATATAAGTTTATAAGTCCCTCCCACACTCTCCCTTCTTTTGATTTCGAATTATCGATTATGGCTTCGATCGATCTCTCTCTTTCTCCCATCCACAATTTATCTTTGGTTTTGGAATGAAGATAATGACATATAAGTCCATCCCACATTTTCTATTTTTATTGATTTCTTTGCATTCGATTTTAGATTGTAGATTATGTCTTCGATCAATCCTTCTCTTTCTCACTTCCACACTTCCCTTTTCCCACATTCTGTTTCTCTCTCCCACATTTTCTATTTTTATTGATTTCTTTGCATTCGATTTCAGATTGTAGATTATGTCTTCGATCAATCCTTCTCTTTCTCACTTCCCTTATGTACATAATTTGTGATTTGTAGTGCCCAAAAAGTTCGGTCAAAATCTGATCACATATAACGCTAAATCCCATATTGACTCCTACTTTAATATTCGACGATAGAGTTCTACTATAGAGAAGTCTGAAGCCCCTTAAGCTCTAAAATCTCGTAACATTATCACGATTTACGATTCAACATTAACAGGTTCTATATACATCGCACCATTATAAGTCTACTGTTCTATATTGGAGCAGCAGTATAGTGTGTCATATGTAAATCAAGTTTGACTTTAATTCTTAATTGTTTTTGTATAAAATTTCTAATTTTTATATTCTTCTCTCTTACTCAATAAAATATCTTTTCGATCTATATTTGTTTTTCCAGCCCGAGACTGTACCACAAGCCTGTATTGATATGACCAAAGTTTTAGAGGTAACCACAGCCGAAGATGTAACCGGTCATACAAATTCGATTGCCATAACGGCTCCCGATCGTGTTACATTCGTCAAAGGTACCTGTCCGGAAGAATCAAAATGGTGGCTTAACACCTTGGCAGCGTTTCCCAAATCAAAGGGACGTCACAAACGTAATGCCACATTTCCGGGTGCCCAAGCTACCACAATATTACAATCAACTAATTCCGATGCAGCTAACGTTAATGCAACAACACGTAATCGTCATAATTCCTATCATAAGGATATTTTAACGTCCACCCAATCAACTGGTGTTTTAGCTTCAACTACCGTTTCGACGTCGTCATCAACAACAACAACATCATCATCAGCAGCAGCTACGACAGCAAACGCAGCGGCAATGGCGTCAAAACAAGAGAAAAAATCATCGTCAGGCATCAAGAGCAACGGTAGTTCAAAATTATGGTCGCATAATGATGTTGTTGTTACAACAAAACCGACAATAACGACTAGTAAAAATGCTGCAGGCATTAAAAATAATCATAATGTTGGTCTACGAAATGTTGCTGCTGTCAATAATAACAATGTCGATGATGATGACGATGATGACGAAAATGAGGAAGATGATGCTGATGAAGAAGATGATGGTGTTGAAACGGGTGAGGATGATGAGGAAGATGAGTGTGATGAAGAGGAAGAAAGTGGTAACTCAACGGGTGAGGAATGTAATACCAAAAAGAAATGTTCAATGGCTGGAACAAGTGTTCATGATGAAAATAATCGTAATGCTGTTAATGAAATTAAAAATAGAGGTAAGTTACAATTTTTTTCAAAAATTTATGAGATATTAACATATTTTCAAATGATTTAAAATTGTTTTATTTAAATATTTATTGTTCTCAATTAATGTTTAAATGTGCGTGTTTAATGTATATTTATTTTTAATTCTATACACTTAATTTATCATAAATTTGTCATGGTCTTTGTCTATGATTTTTTTATTAAATTTCTTTTAAAAATTTATTATAAATTCAATTTATATTTATTTTTATGAACTCAATTAAATTCAATCACTATAAAGCTTTTAATTTGTTATGACGCGTTTATTTTAGATTTTTTTCTTTCAAATTTAAGCCAAAAAAAATGTGTTAAATGAATAAACCAAAATTTTTAATATTTTTTTTTTTCTTCATACATATGAATAATAAATTTAAAAAAAATATGTCAAAAAACTAACCTGCAAAAAAATCATAACACACGTCCATTGTATACACAACCAAACACATAACAAGCATAAAATTTATTAAGAGATCAATCACCTTTTTTTTGTACAATAGTGAACGTTTACTTTTTATTTCATCGACTAATTTTTGGACCAGTGTGAATGGACTTGTAGTTATATGCCACATACTGGCCATGACATTAAAACGTTCGAATTGTAAGAAAATACATAAAAAATTGGGCAACAATCTCTGACAAATCTTACAAAAGTCGACATATAAAGATGTTTGTACCAATGTTGTTTTTGCTGGAGTTAACATTTTTTTGGGAGATTTTTTCACCGATTTCTTATGTAAAGTTTTAACATCCAGTTTACTATAAACAACCCAATAGTCGAGACTATAGACAACTATATAGTCGAGGCTATGGAATGATCCCTATAGTCAATACTATAGAACACTCTATAGTCAACACTCTAGACTTCTATATAGTCAAGAATATAGACTACTCTATAACCAAGGCTATGTACTACAATATAGTGAAGACTATAGACCACTCTATAGTCAAGAATACAGACTACTCTATAGTCAATACTATAGACCACTCTATAGTCAAGACTATAAACCACTCTATAGTCAAGACTATAGAATACTTTATAGGCAAGACTATAGACTGCTATATAGTCAAGACTATAGACTACTCTATAGTCAAGACTATAGACTACTCTATAGTGAAGAATATATACTATTCTATAACCAAGGCTATGTACTACTCTATAGTCCAGACTATAGACTACTCTATAGTCAAGACTACAAACTACTCTATAGTCAAAACTTTAGACTACTCTATAGTCAAGACTATAAACTACTCTTTAGTGAAGACTATAGACTACTCTATAGTCAAGACTATAGACTACTCTATAGTCAAGACTATAGACAACTCTATAGTCAAGACTACAGACTACTCTATAGTCAAGACTATAGACCAATCTTTAGTGAAGACTACAGACTACTCTAAGGCTATGTACTACTCTATAGTCCAGACTATAGACTACTCTATAGTCAAGAGTACAAACTACTCTATAGTCAAAACTTTAGACTACTCTATAGTCAAGACTATAGACTACTCTTTAGTGAAGACTATAGACTACTCTATAGTCAAGACTATAGACTACTCTATAGTCAAGACTATAGACTACTCTATAGTCAAGACTATAGACTACTCTATAGTCAAGACTATAGACTACTCTATAGTCAAGACTATAGACTACTCTATAGTCAAGATTATAGACTACTCTATAGTCAAGACTATAGACTACTCTAAAGTCAAGACTATAGACTACTCTATAGTCTAGACTATAGCCCACTCTATGGTCTAGATTATAGTATACTCTATAGTCAAGAATATAGACTACTCTATAGTCAAGACTTTAGAGTAGTATATAGTCTTGACTATAAAATAGTCAAGTCCATAGAATACTTTATGGTCAGTACTATAGACTGCTATATAGTCAAGACTATAGACTACTATATAATCAATACTATAGAATACTTTATAGTCAAGACTATAGACTGCTATATATTCAAGACTATAGAGCACTCTATAGTCAAGATTATAGACTACTCTGTAGTCTAGACTATAGACATATAGTAGTCTATAGTAAGACAAATACTACTCTATAGTCAAGACTATAGACTAGTCTATAGTTAAGACTATAGACTACTCTATTGTCAAGACTATAGACTACTCTATAGTCAAGACTATAGATTACTATATAGTCAGACTATAGACTATTCTATAGTCAATATAATAGACTACTCTATAGTCAATACTATAGACTAATCTATACTCAAAACTATTGACTACTCTATAGTCAAGACTATAGACTACTCTGTAGTCGTGACTATAGACTACTCTGTAGTCGTGACTATAAACTATCACCACTAGTACTCTTGATCATTTATCAGTACATTTTTTTTGTTGTTCTTTTTGATCTCCCCATATAATCTTCTTTGTTTGCAAATTTAAAATGAACTAAAAATGTCATCAATTGTTGTAATGTACTATATGAACATCTGAATTGATGATAGTGCTATTCTTCATTTTAAATGTCAATTTAATTTTATAAAAGCAAAAATTATTTATCATTTTTCTTTTCTACCATAGAAGAATGTAAATGTAAAGAATTTAAAGAAATAAACAAATTTCTCATGAATGACGAGACCGAACCCATTGAAAATAATTGACATTGATCAAAGATGACAGCTAAGGGTATGTGTTTAATTGGCACAAAATCATCATTATGAGTTTATTAACATTTAGTAGTTGTAGACGTTATAAACAATTGAAAAAAGAAATACTTAATAATATTATGATAGGTTGGCAAAGAAAAGTGTAAAGTTTATGGATAATGACGTTTGTAGGCGATGATGGTGCTATTTAAAGGTGCTGGAGACCTTCAATTTAAAGAAGTATAAAACTTTTTTAATAAATATGAAAATGTTTATAGTCTAGTCTACAGTCTAGCCCATAGTTTAGTTTATAGTCTAGTTTATAAAATAGTCTATAGTCTTGTCTATAGTCTAGTCCATGGTCTTGTCTATAGTCTAGTGCATAGTCTAGTCTATGGTCTAGTCTATAGTCTAATCGATAGTCTAGTCTATGGTCTAGTCTATAGCCTAGTCTATAGTCTAGTCTATGTTCTAATCTATAGTCTAGTATATATTCTGTTCTCTAGTCTATATTCTAGTCTAGTCTATAGTCTAGTTTTTATTATAGTCTATATTCTAGTCTAGTCTATAGTCTAGTTTTTATTATAGTCTATATTCTAGTCTATAGTCTAGTCTATATTCTAGTCTATAGTCTAGTCTATAGTCTAGTCTATAGTCTATGCTATAGTCTACTGCTATAGTCTATGCTGTAGTCTAGTCTATAGTCTAGTCTATAGTCAAGCCTATGGTCTAATCTATAGTCTAGCCTATAGTCTAATCTATAGTCTATGCTATAGTCTACTGCTATAGTCTATGCTGTAGTCTAGTTTATAGAATAGTCTATAGTCTAGTCTACAGTCTTGCCTATAGTCTAGTCCATAGTCTAGTCTATAGTCGAATCTACAATCTGGTCTAGTTTAGTTTATGGTCTATTTTATAATCTACTTTAGTCAATAGTTAAGTCTGTAGTCCAGTCTATAGTCTAGTGTATTGTCTAGTCTATAGTCTAGTCTATAGTCTAGTGTATTGTCTAGTCTATAGTCTAGTCTATAGTGTAGTGTATTGTCTAGCCTATTGTCTAGTCTATTGTCCAGTCTATAGTCTAGTCTATAGTCTAGTCTATAGTCTAGTCTATAGTCTAGTCTATAGTCTAGTCTATAGTCTGGTCTATACTCTAGTCTATAGTCTAGTCTATACTCTAGTCTATAGTCTAGTCTATAGTCTAGTCTATAGTCCAGTCTAGTCTAGTTTATAGTCTAGTCTATAGTCTAGTCTATAGTCTAGTCTATAGTCTAGTCTATAGTCTAGTCTATAGTCTAGTCTATAGTCTAGTCTATAGTCTAGTCTATAGTCTAGTCTATAGTCTAGTCTATAGTCTAGTCTATAGTCTAGTCTATAGTCTAGTCTATAGTCTAGTCTATAGTCTAGTCTATAGTCTAGTCTATAGTCTAGTCTATAGTCTAGTCTATAGTCTAGTCTATAGTCTAGTCTATAGTCTAGTCTATAGTCTAGTCTATAGTCTAGTCTATAGTCTAGTCTATAGTCTAGTCTATAGTCTAGTCTATAGTCTAGTCTATAGTCTAGTCTATAGTCTAGTCTAGTCTAGTCTAGTCTATAGTCTAGTCTATAGTCTAGTCTATAGTCTAGTCTATAGTCTAGTCTATAGTCTAGTCTATAGTCTAGTCTATAGTCTAGTCTATAGTCTAGTCTATAGTCTAGTCTATAGTCTAGTCTATAGTCTAGTCTATAGTCTAGTCTATAGTCTAGTCTAGTCTAGTCTATAGTCTAGTCTATAGTCTATAGTCTAGTCTATAGTCTAGTCTATAGTCTAGTCTATAGTCTAGTCTATAGTCTAGTCTATAGTCTAGTCTATAGTCTAGTCTATAGTCTAGTCTATAGTCTAGTCTATAGTCTAGTCTATAGTCTAGTCTATAGTCTAGTCTATAGTCTAGTCCTATAGTCTAGTCTATAGTCTAGTCTATAGTCTAGTCTTATAGTCTAGTCTATAGTCTAGTCTATAGTTCTAGTCTATGTCTAGTCTAGTCTAGTCTATAGTCTAGTCTATAGTCGATAGGTCTATAGTCTAGTCTATAAGTACTAGTCTATAGTCTAGTCATAGTCTATAAGTCCTAGTCTATAGTCTAGTCATATCTAGTTCTTAGTCTATAGTCTAGAGTCTATAGTCTAGTCTAGAGTCTATCTATAGGTCCTAGTTCTATAGTCTAGTCTATAGTCTAGTCTATAGTCTAGTCTATAGTCTAGTCTTAAGTCGAGTCGATATTCTAGTCTATAGTCTAGTAGTCTATGTCTATGTCTAGTATCTAGTCTAGATCTATAGTTCTAGTCTAGTCTATCTAGATCGTAGTATTAGTCTAGTCTATAGTCTATGTCTATATTCTAGTCTATAGTCTAGTCTTGTCTATAGTCTAGTCTATAGTCTAGTCTATAGTCTAGTCTATAGTCTAGTCTATAGTCTAGTCTATAGTCTAGTCTATAGTCTAGCCTATAGTCTAGTCTATAGTCTAGTCTATAGTCTAGTCTATAGTCTAGTCTATAGTCTAGTCTATAGTCTAGTCTATAGTCTAGTCTATAGTCTAGTCTATAGTCTAGTCTATAGTCTAGTATATAGTCTAGTCTATAGTCTAGTCTATAGTTTAGTCTATCGTTTAGTCTATAGTCTAGTCTATAGTTTAGTCTATTGTCTAGTCAATAGTCTAGTCTGTAGTCTAGTCTATAGTCTAGTCTATAGCCTAGTCTATAGTCTAGTCAATAGTCTAGTCTGTAGTCTGGTCTGTGGTCTAGTCTATAGTCTAGTCTATAGTTTAATACACGCATCGGCATGCTGCTCCAGGAAAAATAAGGTCTATAGTCTAGCTTATAGAATAGTCTAGTGTATAGTCTAGTCTGTAGTCAAGTCTATAGTCTAGTCTATAGCCTAGTCTATAGTCTCCAGGTCTATGATGGGTTTAGTTCGTTTTTTGTGCAAGTTGGTGCTTCCATTCATGCGATGGAAAGGGATCCTTTTGCCAATATCTGCTTTAATAATAAAACTGCCAATTTTTAGTTTCTGAATAATTTCGAAATGATTCAAAAGCCTGTTTGAAAACGATTTAAAGAATTCTTAACATTATTTTTTCTCATATTTAGTATTCTAAACATAAACTACAACTTTATCTTAGTGTTCTGCTAAAAAAAATACTAAATAAAAGTAAAGTTAACTAAAAGTATGAGTACAAAACTGAATCACTTTTATTTTTATTTCGCCTTTTCTGTACTTTGTAATACCATATTTGATATTATTACCACAATTTGTTGCCTAAAGGCAATCAATATTATCAACGATATAATGTGCGTGCAGCTAGTTTATGAATATCATCATCATAACAATCAGAAAATATGTCTACAGCACCAGCAACATCAGCATTAAAGACTTTTTTTACCTATATTTTAAGTTCAGTTGACCAGTTAATATTAGTGCAACAGAGTGTTGCTTTGTTGCTCCAGTGTGTGGTACAAATATGTACTTAAATTTAACCTTGAAAATATTTATATCAGCAACAATGTTTTAAAGGTAGAAAGGTGATTCGGGTTTTTGAATCATCTTCGTCGTCATCATCATCATTTTATTTTAAGCTGCATTAATGGCATTTTCAATGATACATTGTAGCAATTATTTATTATGGAAAAATGATTGTATATAAAGCAAGAAATACGATCTTTAAAGTAATAAAGAAAATTACTGTAAAAAGATGTTTAAATAAATTCACAAGAAATCTATAACTAATTTAGGAATTTAGATAATTTTCTCACGAATTTTTTCAATGTTCTAAAATAGAATTTTTTACAGAGAATGGCAATTTTTGAAAATAATACCTTGGTAATAAACGATACAACAGATAGGAATTTTAAGAAAACTTTAGAGGAGAGACAAATCTAAAGATTAGGTTATCAACTAAACTCCCGACTAGGTTATAAACTAAAATATAGACTAAGATATAAACTATATAACCCACAAGTCTATATAATAGCCTATAGACTAAACTATAGACCAGCCGATAGACAGAATGTAGACTAGATTAGGCTATACTCTAGAACGGACTATAAATTGTACTATAGACTAGACTGTATTATAGATTGCATTATAAATTATTATAGTCTATAGACTATAGACTAGACTATAGACAAGACTATAGACTAGACTATAGCGTAGACTATAGACTAGACTATAGAGTAGACTATAGACTGGACTATAGTCAAGACTTTAGACTAGAATATAGACTAGACTATACTATAGACTAGATTAAAGACTAGACTATAGACTAGACTATAGACTAGACTACAGACTAGACTATAGACTAGACTATAGACTAGACTATAGACTAGACTATAGACTAGAATATAGACTAGACTATAGACTAGACTATAGACTAGACTATAGACTGTACTATAGACTAGACTATAGACTAGACTATAGACTAGACTATAGACTAGACTAGACTATAGACTAGACTATAGACTAGACTATAGACTAGACTATAGACTAGACTATAGACTAGACTATAGACTAGACTATAGACTAGACTATAGACTAGACTATAGACTAGACTATAGACTAGGCTATAGACTAGACTATAGACTAGACTACAGACTAGACTTTAGACTAGACTATAGACTAGACTATAGACTAGACTATAGACTAGACTATAGACTAGACTATAGACTAGACTATAGACTAGACTATAGACTAGACTATAGACTAGACTATAGACTAGACTATAGACTAGACTATAGACTAGACTATAGACTAGACTATAGACTAGACTATAGACTAGACTATAGACTAGACTATAGACTAGACTATAGACTAGACTATAGACTATAGACTAGACTATAGACTAGACTATAGACTAGACTATAGACTAGACTATAGACTAGACTATAGACTATAGACTACACTAGACTAGACTAGACTAGACTAGACTATAGACTAGACTAGACTAGACTAGACTAGACTAGACTATAGACTAGACTAGACTATAGACTAGACTATAGACTAGACTATAGACTAGACTATAGACTAGACTATAGACTAGACTATAGACTAGACTATAGACTAGACTATAGACTAGACTATAGACTAGACTATAGACTAGACTATAGACTAGACTATAGACTAGACTATAGACTAGACTATAGAGTACACTATAGACTAGACTATAGACTAGATTATAGACTAGACTATAGACTAGACTATAGACTAGACTATAGACTAGACTATAGACTAGACTATAGACTAGACTATAGACTAGACTATAGACTAGACTATAGACTGGACTATAGGCTAGACTATAGACTAGACTATAGACTAGGCTATAGACTAGACTATAGACTAGACTAGACTATAGACTAGACTATAGACTAGACTATAGACTAGACTATAGACTAGACTATAGGCTAGACTATAGACTAGACAATAGAATAGACTATAGACTAGACTAGACTATAGACTAGACTATCGACTAGGCTATAGACTAGACTATCGACTAGACTATAGACTAGACTATACACTAGACTATAGACTAGACTATAGACTAGACTATAGACTAGACTATAGACTAGACTATAGACTAGACTATAGACAAGACTATAGACTACACTATAGACTATAGACTAGACTATAGACTAGACTATAGACTAGACTATAGACTAGACTATAGAGACTATAGACTAGACTATAGACTAGACTATAGACTAGACTATAGACTAGACTAGACTAGACTATAGACTAGACTATAGACTAGACTATAGACTAGACTATAGACTAGACTATAGACTAGACTATAGACTAGACTATAGACTAGACTATAGACTAGACTATAGACTAGACTATAGACTAGACTATAGACTAGACTATAGACTAGACTATAGACTAGACTATAGACTAGACTATAGACTAGACTATAGACTAGACTATACTAGACTAGACTATAGACTAGCTATAGACTAGACTAATAGACTAGACTATAGACTAGACTATAGACTAGACCTATAGACTAGACTATAGACTAGAACTAATAGACTAGACATAGACTATAGACTAGACTATAGACTAGACTATAGACTAGACTATATACTAGACATGACTAGACTATAGACTAGACTATAGACTAGACTATAGACTAGACTATAGACTAGACTATAGACTAGACTATAGACTAGACTATAGACTAGACTATAGAACTAGACTATAGACTAGACTATAGACTAGACTATAGACTAACTAGTAGATAGACTATAGACCTAGAACTATAGACTAGACTATAGACTAGACTATAGAATAGACTATAGACTAGACATAGAACTAGACTATAGACTAGACTATAGACTAGACTATAGACTAACTATATAGACTAGACTATAGACTAGACTATAGACTAGACTATAGACTAGACTATAGACTAGACTATAGACTAGACTATAGACTAGACTATAGACTAGACTATAGACTAGACTATAGACTAGACTATAGACTAGACTATAGACTAGACTATAGACTAGACTATAGACTAGACTATAGACTAGACTATAGACTAGACTATAGACTAGACTATAGACTAGACTATAGACTAGACTATAGACTAGACTATAGACTAGACTATAGACTAGACTATAGACTAGACTATAGACTAGACTATAGACTAGACTATAGACTAGACTATAGACTAGACTATAGACTAGACTATAGACTAGACTATAGACTAGACTATAGACTAGACTATAGACTAGACTATAGACTAGACTATAGACTAGACTATAGACTAGACTATAGACTAGACTATAGACTAGACTATAGACTAGACTATAGACTAGACTATAGACTAGACTATAGACTAGACTATAGACTAGACTATAGACCTAGACTATAGACTAGACTATAGACTAGACTATAGACTAGACTATAGACTAGACTATAGACTAGACTATAGACTAGACTATAGACTAGACTAGAGCTAGACTATAGACTAGACTATAGACTAGACTATAGACTAGACGAATAGACTAGACTATAGACTAGACTATAGACTAGACATAGGACTAGACTATAGACTAACTATAGACTAGACTATAGACTAGACTATAGACTAGACTATAGACTAGACTATAGACTAGACTATAGACTAGACTATAGCCTAGACTATAGACTAGACTATAGACTAGACTATAGACTAGACTATAGACTAGACTATAGACTAGACTATAGACTAGAACTATAGACTAGACTAGAGACTAGACTATAGACTAGACTATAGACTAGACTATAGACTAGACTATAGACTAGCTATAGACTAGACTATAGACTAGACTATAGACTAGACTATAGACTAACTATAGTACTAGACTAAGACTAGACTATAGACTAGACTATAGACTAGACTATAGACTAGACTATAGACTAGACTATACTGACTATAGACTATACTATAGACTAGACTATAGACTAGACTATAGACTAGACTATAGACTAGACTATAGACTAGACTATAGACTAGACTATAGACTAGACTATAGACTAGACTATAGACTAGACTATAGACTAGACTATAGACTACACTATAGACTAACAATAAAACCTTTTTGATCTTAAAGGATCTGAAGTTTCATGACTTTAAAATTTATGCTATTGATTAGTGTTTATAAAAAACCGACTTTTGGAAAAACCGGTTTTTCGGTTAACCGAAAATTAACCATTTCTTAAAAACCGGTTTGTCGGTTAACCGAGTACAAAAAAACCGGTTAAACCGGTTAACCAAAATGTTTGGAAATCTTTAAAATATTATAATATTTAGTTGAAAAATTTCATTTTGCGAAATATTATGAATTACTTAATAAGATATTTGCACTTTTTAGTATAAATATGTACATTTATATATCATAAGAAAGCAAACTTATACAGATCTGAAGTTATTATTGATTCGTCAGGTATATGGAAGTTGCCATAGGAGGAATAAATTGACCTTTGAATATATAATACATCTATATCAATAAAAAATTTTATGTCCAACACTGGTATAAATAGTGTTCAGGCTCGCGACGATTCATCGGGAAAGGAAGTAGACGACGACTGTCTCGACATAGACATTGAGCCACTGCTTTAATTGTGACCACCCTCCGCTCGCTACGCCTGTGGTTGTTCAAATTACTGTGAATGACACTTAGGAATATTGACAGGTGTCATTACTTACTTCCTGATAATCAACCTAAGCGCCATTACAGTTTGTAAAAAACCCCAGCAGCATAAATTCTCGGACAGCGACAATTACCCTTATGATTGTCTGAAATTGTAAATCTCAATTTTATATGCATAGTATATGTTTAACATTTCCTAACATTTGTTTAACAATCTCAACTATCCAAAATTTTAAAAAATCACAATAAAAAATCAAAGAAAACATACAATTTTGTACTAAAAATTAGATTTTTTTGAAATCGGTTAACCGAGACTTAAAAACCGGATAACCCGGTTAACCGAAAACTAATGTTTTAAAAAAACCGGTTTGCGAAAAACCGAAATATGCAATAAAAACCGGTTCTTCGGTTAACCGGTTAACCGGTTTATAAACACTACTATTGATGCTCATCCAATTTCATAGATATTTTCAGCTTTTTTATTTCATATCAAGTTTCATATTAATCCACTTCAAACTCCTCGAAATTGTTATAAGAATTCTCGTAGTCATATTAGGGTTCATTTGAGTTTTAACTGACATACACTTTCAAATTCAAATATTTTGTTTAAAGTTTTTTTTTTTTTTCATTGTGAAATCATGCGTTGTTCAGTGAAATTTAATTTGAAAAATCATCTATCATATTGATTGATTTAACATATTAAAATTCCTTTTAAGCAGACACCAAAAAGCTTTTATTTTCATTTATTTGTTTACTAATTTGTTAGTCTTGTGAACCGCCAAAATCTGGTCATTAAACGTGAGGAGACGTTCAAGGATAAATTTGAAAAGTAAAAATTTGTTACACATAACTAATATACCCTACTCAAACTGTTTTTAATAAAAATGTTTAGAGAATGGGGACAAAATTTCGTCAATTTTATATAATTTTTTATTTTCAACAACATATACACATCAACAAATAAATTTTCTTTATTCCACTGCAATTTAAAAAATCTAAACATTTCATAATTATAAAAACTGCGATAATCTTTTGACATTATCAAATACCCATTTAACGAATCATTGCAATTCATAAGTTAAATCGTTACAAATCTATTGAACAAAAAACTAAATAATGCATAAATAATTCGATTTGTATAATTTTCAAATAAAAAACCCAAAAGCATGACAAACATATGAACTGAATTTATAATAAAAATTCTAAAGAAATTTTTCATAACAAAATAAATTTCGCATTAAAGATCTATAAATATGTTGGGACCGAAAATGTCTTAAATTTTGTCGCTACTTTTTTTTAATAAATAAATAACCTTGCAAAATATAAAACGCATAAAAAATTTCGTCTAGAGTTCAAAGACTTTATTTTTGCAAACAGCATTTGACAAATTTATGGTTGAGATAAATATTTACAAAATAATATAGATTTTGTCAAGCTAAATATAACAAAAAAATAGCAAAGAGTTAAAAACACCTCCTCTTAAAAACAGTTATGGGGGAAATTGACATTTATAACTGTATGTGAAGTAAATTTTCGTAATCCATAAGCAAAATGCTCATCGTAAGCTCTTTTACTTTTACACTTACTTAAGCTTATACATGTATAAACATAACAAACGATCACTGTTTAGAGCGAGCAGATATAGGCAAAGCTTTCTCTCGTTGATACTCTTACTCTCACACATATTAAGCTCTAATCTCAGTTTTCTCTCTCTGCCAATACCAGTTTTAGTGTTAACTTTTCATAAACTACATTACACTTACATATGCTTTTAATAATTCCCCCCTGTCTGCTTTAAACTCATATTGAAAAATAATTATTTATCAAACTTGTCTTTTCAACTACAAATATTTGTTGTTGAAAATTTTTAAATATATTTCGTGTTTAGTTAATTGTATACTTTTTTTTAACAAAACTGAAAACAAACTGCACTTTACTTTTTTAAATCGCATTAACATTTTTTTTCTTATTAAAGTCATATGGGAGTTATTAAAGCAACCAAATAATCAAACATTTAAAAAATATCTTGTATTGGCTTTTGGTATGGTTCGTTTGGTTAGCGTGAATTGAAAATCAAAAATTGTTTTGGCTGTTAAAAAGACTGTCACACTAATAACATGAGCATTTAAAGTCACAAAACAAAATAATGTTTAAAGAACGAAAAAAAAACCAAAGCAGAAACACAAATCACACAGAAAACATAACACAATTTAAGCCAAATTGAAAGCTAAAAATTAACTTTAAATTAAATGAATCAACAACGACTTAGGAAATACTCTACTCCAACAGAGTACTAGCTAGTTTAGTTCTATTCCATTTCCAGTTCAGTTCTAGTTTAGTTCTAGTTTAGTTCTAGTTCAGTTCTAGTTCAGTTCTAGTTCAGTTCTAGTCAGTTCTAGTTCAGTTCTAGTTCAGTTGTAGTTCAGTTCTAGTTCAGTTCTAGTTCAGTTCTAGTTCTAGTTCTAGTTCAGTTCTAGTTCAGTTCTAGTTCAGTTCTAGTTCAGTTCTAGTTCAGTTCTAGTTCAGTTCTAGTTCAGTTCTAGTTCAGTTCTAGTTCAGTTCTAGTTCAGTTCTAGTTCAGTTCTAGTTCAGTTCTAGTTCAGTTCTAGTTCAGTTCTAGTTCAGTTCTAGTTCAGTTCTAGTTCAGTTCTAGTTCAGTTCTAGTTCAGTTCTAGTTCAGTTCTAGTTCAGTTCTAGTTCAGTTCTAGTTCAGTTCTAGTTCAGTTCTAGTTCAGTTCTAGTTCAGTTCTAGTTCAGTTCTAGTTCAGTTCTAGTTCAGTTCTAGTTCAGTTCTAGTTCAGTTCTAGTTCAGTTCTAGTTCAGTTCTAGTTCAGTTCTAGTTCAGTTCTAGTTCAGTTCTAGTTCAGTTCTAGTTCAGTTCTAGTTCAGTTCTAGTTCAGTTCTAGTTCAGTTCTAGTTCAGTTCTAGTTCAGTTCTAGTTCAGTTCTAGTTCAGTTCTAGTTCAGTTCTAGTTCAGTTCTAGTTCAGTTCTAGTTCAGTTCTAGTTCAGTTCTAGTTCAGTTCTAGTTCAGTTCTAGTTCAGTTCTAGTTCAGTTCTAGTTCAGTTCTAGTTCAGTTCTAGTTCAGTTCTAGTTCAGTTCTAGTTCAGTTCTAGTTCAGTTCTAGTTCAGTTCTAGTTCAGTTCTAGTTCAGTTCTAGTTCAGTTCTAGTTCAGTTCTAGTTCAGTTCTAGTTCAGTTCTAGTTCAGTTCTAGTCAGTTCTAGTTCAGTTCTAGTTCAGTTCTAGTTCAGTTCTAGTTCAGTTCTAGTTCAGTTCTAGTTCAGTTCTAGTTCAGTTCTAGTTCAGTTCTAGTTCAGTTCTAGTTCAGTTCTAGTTCAGTTCTAGTTCAGTTCTAGTTCAGTTCTAGTTCAGTTCTAGTTCAGTTCTAGTTCAGTTCTAGTTCAGTGTAGTTCTAGTCAGTTCTAGTTCAGTTCTAGTTCAGTTCTAGTTCAGTTCTAGTTCAGTTCTAGTTGAGTTCTAGTTCAATTTTGATTTAATATACTTCCATTACTAGTAGTGTTAGTTTTGCTAGAGTACTCAGCCTTTTATATCACCCTATAGGGTACCTATTAAATAATCGAACATAAAACCAATTTAAATAATGATTTTCTGCAGCAAAAATCTTGTTTTTTCTCTTTTGACAAATCGTCGTGCCAAATAGTAAGTAGTTTTTTGTTTGTTCCACTGTGGCAACATTAAACTGCTTAAGCAGCCAAACGGCAACATTAAATTGTCATTCAAATGAACAACTATTTTTTCGGCTCAAACATGACATTTCGACGAAATCGAAATCGCACAACAAGTTGCAATTAGTTTTGACAATTGTTGTTTTTTTCCTTCGATATATTAATACTTAAACACGATTGCTGAACGCCCAGATACATTTGTGTGAGGGGGTTTACTGTAAGATGATTTAATAGAGCATTAAATTAGCATTATGTTATAAATGCAATTTAATTGTAAAATTCAATTATAACAACGTATATAGTATAATTTTTTAATATAAAATAATTATGTTTGTTTTGTAAAGACAATCAAATATTGGTTGCTTAGTAGAACATGCCTCGTGACTGGCTCAAAGAGTGTTACATGTTACTTCACACATCTCTTTTCATCAGTCGCTGAGCTAGTACGTTAGGTAGTGTACTTTTAAATTTCGTTATATATTTGAATATTTTTTGACAGCTACTGGTATTTAGCTAATGGCATTTTAATAATTTATTGCCATTTATTACTTTTTTATATAAAAATAATCAACAAACAAAAACAATTACATTTAATAGTTTTTTTTTTTATAGTTTTATATGAAAACTATTTTTTGCCAATTAGAACTTTGAACTTTCAAGGTAAATTTTTTCTACCTACATACAATTTTTTCTACATTAACTTTATTTGAGTTATTAGTTCTTAAAAAAAAGATTTATTTTATTTAGTTGTTTTTGTGGTTTAATTTTTGGTGATTTTTTGTATTTTATTGTTAACTTTATTACCTTTAATTTACCTTTCAATTCGTATTAAGTATTTCCTTAAATAACAGACTTTAATTATGATTTTGTGGATTTTTTGTTAAATTTTGTTTTTTTTTCTTAAGAGAACATGAAAGCAAATGTTAAACTCAAAATGTCCATTAAGTTCAGTGTCAAACACATAGACATAATTTAAAGGGACATAACTTAAAACAGTTAAATACAAAAGTATGACGACAAATTGTCATTTTAAAGCAAATTGTTTTTTTTTTATAGAAAATGTTCGAAAAACTTCCATTTTTATAGAAAATTTCTATTTTTATAGAAAAATTTCGGAAAATTTCTACTTTTATAGAAAATTTTCGCAAAATTTCTACTTTTATAGAAAATTTTCGTAAAATTTCTACTTTTATAGAAAATTTTCGCAAAATTTCTACTTTTATAGAAAATTTTCGGAAAATTTCTACTTTTATAGAAAATTTTCGGAAAATTTCTACTTTTATAGAAAATTTTCGCAAAATTTCTACTTTTATAGAAAATTTTCGCAAAATTTCTACTTTTATAGAAAATTTTCGCAAAATTTCTACTTTTATAGAAAATTTTCGCAAAATTTCTACTTTTATAGAAAATTTTCGCAAAATTTCTACTTTTATAGAAAATTTTCGCAAAATTTCTACTTTTATAGAAAATTTTCGCAAAATTTCTACATTTATAGAAAATTTTCGCAAAATTTCTACATTTATAGAAAATTTTCGCAAAATTTCTACTTTTATAGAAAAATTTCGCAAAATTTCTACTTTTATGGAAAATTTTCGCAAAATTTCTACTTTTATAGAAAATTTTCGGAAAATTTCTACTTTTATAGAAAAATTTCGGAAAATTTCTACTTTTATAGAAAAATTTCGGAAAATTTCTACTTTTATAGAAAAATTTCGCAAAATTTCGCAAAATTCTACTTTTATAGAAAAATTTCGCCAAAATTTCTACTTTTATAGAAAAATTTCGCAAAATTTCTACTTTTATGGAAAATTTTCGCAAAATTTCTACTTTTTTTAAAAAATTTTCGCAAAATTTCTACTTTTATAAAAATGTTCGCAAAATTTTTACTTTTATAAAAAATTTTCGTAAAATTTCTACTTTTATAGAAAATTTTCGCAAAATTTCTCTTCTTTTATAGAAAAATTTTCGGCAAATTCTCTTTTTATCGAACTTTTTTGAAAAATTTGTCTTTTTATAGAAAATTTGAAAATTATTGAATCAAAACTGAGAACTAAACTGGAACTGAACTAGAACTGAACTAGAACTAAACTGGAACTGAACTAGAACTGAACTAGAAATGAACTAGAACTGAACTAGAACTGAACTAGAACTGAACTAGAACTGAACTAGAACTGAACTAGAACTGAACTAGAACTGAACTAGAACTGAACTAGAACTGAACTAGAACTGAACTAGAACTGAACTAGAAATGAACTAGAACTGAACTAGAACTGAACTAGAACTGAACTAGAACTGAACTAGAACTGAACTAGAACTGAACTAGAACTGAACTAGAACTGAACTAGAACTGAACTAGAACTGAACTAGAACTAGAACTGAACTAGAACTCAACTAGAACTGAACTAGAACTGAACTAGAACTGAACTAGAACTGAACTAGAAACTGAACTAGAACTGAACTAGAACTGAACTAGAACTGAACTAAAACTGAACTAGACAAATTATAGAAAATTTTCGCAAAATTTATCTTTTTTATAGAAAATTTTCGGAAAATTTCTCTTTTGTAATAAAAAATTTTCGGAAAATTTCGATTTTTATCAAGAATTTTTGAAAAATTTCTCTTTTTATAGAAATTTTTTGGAAATTATATCTTTTTATAGACATTTTTTGGAAATTAACTGTTTTATAGAAAATTTTCAGAAAATTTATCTTTTTGTAGAAAATTACTCATAGAAATTTTTCAAGAATTTTTCACTTTCATAGAGAGTTTTTCTGTGTTATACAAATTTTTTCTTTAAATTTTATTCTTAATTCAATTTTGTTACTTCACTTTTGCCATTCACTGTATTGAATTTTAACTTAAAAAAAAAACATGGGTAAACCTTCCCGATACATGAGTCAGTCATTCAGTATTGGATGTACGGATATTGTATGTTAAATTTAAAAATTAGGTTCACCATACAATGTTGCACACTAAATTGGCAAAACAGTCGATTAGCTTGGAATAAAAAATGCAAACGAACTAGCGCTCGAAAAGAACACCCATTTGGCAGACGAGCGAAAAGAATTAAAAACATGAACCATTTCGCCATGGCAAATAAACACAAAAGAGGACCAACAAAAAAATACAAAAAAAAAACAAACTAACAAATAAAATATGTAAAAACTGATCGAGCATTTTGAAATTATTACAACAAGCGCTCGAAAAAAAAACAGGAATGAAGCCTCTGAACTATACTGTTTCATGTTGGGTTGCAGTAAGGACCCAGCGGCATATGAACCCACAAAATGTAATGAAATGAAAGAAAGAACAAAAAAAACGTAAACCCTTTGACTATGAATCTTTGATAACAATAAACTTACATACATACACGATTTGTGAATAAATATGTATGTTGTGCATCTGACAAAGATGATGATGATGGTGCTGATGCTGACGACTATGATGATATTTATGCGAGTGTAAAAGTAAATAAAATGTTAATTTATTACATGAATGTCAGGGCCAGACATTGCGCTCAAAAGAGGTGTGATCTTTAGCATAATCACTAACAAACGTAAATTTCTATCAACTACTAAAAAACACAACAAACAAGAGCTGCTGGATATGAAGTTGGAAAGGTTGATTTGACTGACTCTTTTACCCTACTAGTGACATTTCGATAAGAAGATAAATTTTCGAAAATTTTTAATAAGATAAATTTACAAAAACTTCCAAAAAATCTATAACAGGAGAAACTTTCCGAAAATGTTCTATAAAAGAGAAATTCTCTAAAAAATAGTCTATACAAATTTTCCAAAAATTACCTATAGATTAGACCTATAGGACTAGACTATAGACTAGACTATAGACTAGACTATAGACTAGACTATAGACTAGACTATAGACTAGACTATAGATAGACTATAGACTAGACTATAGACTAGACTATAGACTAGACTATAGACTAGACTACTAGACTTAGACTAACTATAGACTAGACTATAGACTAGAATATAGACTAGACTATAGACTAGACTATAGACTAGACTATAGACTAGACTATAGACTAGACTATAGACTAGACTATAGACTAGACTATAGACTAGACTATAGACTAGACTATAGACTAGACTATAGACTAGACTTAGACTAGACTATAGACTAGACTATAGACTAGACTATAGACTAGACTATAGACTAGACTATGACAGACTATAGACTAGACTATAGACTAGACTATAGACTAGACTGAGACTAGACTAGACTAGATGTAGACTAGACTATAGACTAGACTATAGACTAGACTATAGACTAGACTAGACTAGACTAGGACTATAGACTAGACTATAGACTAGACTAGACTATAGACTAGCTAGACTATTAGACTAGACTATAGACTAGACTGTAGACTAGACTATAGACTAGACTGTAGACTAGACTATAGACTAGACTATAGACTAGACTATAGACTAGACTAGACTAGACTAGACTATAGACTAGACTATAGACTAGACTAGACTATAGACTAGACTAGACTATAGACTAGACTAGACTATAGACTAGACTAGACTATAGACTAGACTGTAGACTAGACTATAGACTAGACTATAGACTAGACTGTAGACTAGACTATAGACTAGACTATAGACTAGACTATAGACTAGACAATAGACTAGACTATAGACTAGACTATAGACTAGACTATAGACTAGACTATAGACTAGACTATAGACTAGACTATAGACTAGACTATAGACTAGACTATAGACTAGACTATAGACTAGACTATAGACTAGACTATAGACTAGACTATAGACTAGACTATAGACTAGACTATAGACTAGACTATAGACTAGACTATAGACTAGACTAGACTATAGACTAGACTATAGACTAGACTAGACTATAGACTAGACTATAGACTAGACTATAGACTAGACTGTAGACTAGACTATAGACTAGACTATAGACTAGACTATAGACTAGACTATAGACTAGACTATAGACTAGACTAGACTATAGACTAGACTAGACTAGACTAGACTAGACTAGACTAGACTAGACTAGACTATAGACTAGACTAGACTATAGACTAGACTAGACTATAGACTAGACTAGACTATAGACTAGACTAGACTATAGACTAGACTAGACTATAGACTAGACTAGACTATAGACTAGACTAGACTATAGACTAGACTAGACTACAGACTAGACTATAGACTAGACTATAGACTAGACTATAGACTAGACTATAGACTAGACTATAGACTAGACTATAGACTAGACTATAGACTAGACTATAGACTAGACTATAGACTAGACTATAGACTAGACTATAGACTAGACTATAGACTAGACTATAGACTAGACTATAGACTAGACTATAGACTAGACTATAGACTAGACTATAGACTAGACTATAGACTAGACTATAGACTAGACTATAGACTAGACTATAGACTAGACTATAGACTAGACTATAGACTAGACTATAGACTAGACTATAGACTAGACTATAGACTAGACTATAGACTAGACTATAGACAAGACTATAGACTAGACTATAGACTAGACTATAGACTAGACTATAGACTAGACTATAGACTAGACTATAGACTAGACTATAGACTAGACTATAGACTAGACTATAGACTAGACTATAGACTAGACTATAGACTAGACTATAGACTAGACTATAGACTAGACTATAGACTAGACTATAGACTAGACTATAGACTAGACTATAGACTAGACTATAGACTAGACTATAGACTAGACTATAGACTAGACTATAGACTAGACTATAGACTAGACTATAGACTAGACTATAGACTAGACTATAGACTAGACTATAGACTAGACTATAGACTAGACTATAGACTAGACTATAGACTAGACTATAGACTAGACTATAGACTAGACTATAGCTAGACTATAGACTAGACTATAGACTAGACTATAGACTAGACTATAGACTAGACTATAGACTAGACTATAGACTAGACTATAGACTAGACTATAGACTAGACTATAGACTAGACTATAGACTAGACTATAGACTAGACTATAGACTAGACTATAGACTAGACTATAGACTAGACTATAGACTAGACTATAGACTAGACTATAGACTAGACTATAGACTAGACTATAGACTAGACTATAGACTAGACTATAGACTAGACTATAGACTAGACTATAGACTAGACTATAGACTAGACTATAGACTAGACTATAGACTAGACTATAGACTAGACTATAGACTAGACTATAGACTAGACTATAGACTAGACTATAGACTAGACTAGACTATAGACTAGACTAGACTATAGACTAGACTAGACTATAGACTAGACTAGACTATAGACTAGACTAGACTATA